>NC_045644.1:9175000-9475000 GCF_009829145.1 Chiroxiphia lanceolata
ATTTATGTTTCTTTCGGTGCCGATGTCTGATCTACAAAAAAAAAATAGTCGTAGCTATTACACTTGCAACGGAAACTGTGAGCACGTTCAGCTTTTAAAACTGTACTGCCTTTCTCCTCTCAGCTTCACAGGGTCTCATTTTGCTGCTAAAACTATAATTATTTATTATAAATTAACCTTAGATTGGGTTTAAGAGAGCTGAAAGAATTCTATCCAAAGTCCCCTATTGCTGTGTATGCATTATTAAAGAAAAGCCACCTCCACGCTTTAGATATCTCTTTTTCTCGTTCTTTGTCACTCGTTCTCTCCTGATTTCTTTCCCATCCTCATTCTACAAATCCTTGCAGTGCAGTTGCACAGATTATTTTAAAAACACCTGCATGTCTGAAATTGCATCAACTAACAATAAGATTTTTCTACATTTATGAATGGTAAAAAGAAAGAGATTTCATGTTTAGGGATGAACATACAGTAACCTGCAAAATGAAGAAAACATTCTATCTGTGATAATTAAAATGTACAGTATAAACAAATGCACTTTGTTTAAAATGTATTTTCCTGTAATAGAAATTGATTATTTTCCTCATTAATAACAATATTTTATAAACATTTTTATTTTTTCATGTGAATTTTTCAACAAGTATTCAATGTTTTAATAAACTTTTATCTGAAAACATCCATAATCCCATTTTTCAGCTGAGGGAGTTTCTCACAAGATCTATTACAGAAGTTTCCCGACTGCATTTCAGGTGGAAGAATTACACAAATGTTCCATGAGCTTACCCAGAGTATGTGTGAACACACGGCTATCCTCCTCCTTCTCCTGAACACTGAATTTACAGTTTTTTATTTTCTGGTTTTTTTAAGAAACAGAATTTTTTAAAATATCTTATTTAGTGCATAATGGTTTAAAGTATCTTAAATCACCTGAAAAATCCACTATCTATTAAATTTCCAAGTACTAAGATGCATTCATTTGTCTGTATTTAAGGTGAGAGATATGGCTTGGTTCTGTGCTTCTGACTAAGCAAGAAAGAAAATAAGAACTCTAAATTTATCTCTTCCTTTCTACTTTTTGAGACACAAATATGGTAGCATCTTTGGCTATACAAAGTTGAAAAAGAATGTTAGTTTAATTGATTCCTCTGCATCAAATTTTTTTATATAATTCAATCAGTGTGTTTTCCCAATTTTAGTTTAATAAATTTCGATAGTAATACCTTTTGTGGATTTTTTTTTTAATGTTGATACTCACTTAACCTACTTGCAATTCTAAAGAAGTCAACACTTGATTGTGACAATGTTCAAAAGAATTTCCTATGCCACAAGCACAGTAAAAACTTTCACCAATTAGTGCAGGAAAAAAGGAGGGAAAAGCCAGAGCGCTGGTGCTCAAAGAGCCAGGCCTTGCGGCAAAGCTGTCATGTCGAGTGGATTGATCAACAGGACCGCAATTTCTAATGGCATGTTGTCATGAAAAGTCAGCCACGGGGAGCCACCTGCTTTACTCCTCCTAGACAGCTAGCGAAAGGAAGGGGAGAAAAAAAAAAACCACCCCGCTCTGTACCTAGTTCTGCCAGTCCCTTTTGCTAACAATTTTGGTAAGGGTCTCCTGATTTTTATTCAGTAGGAATATGTCAAATCTCCAACTGTATTATCCAGCCTCTAAGATTAGAGTAGCGCAGAAGGCTGATGCTCTTTTTCTTTTTTTTGGGGAGGAGAAGAGGGTGGGGGGGAAGGAGGGAGAGGGAAAAGAGGATGAAAAAAAAATTATCTCTATCTCCCAAATACTTCTCACATCAGAAAATACATCCGTCACATCTCCAAACCAACAAAGTTTGTCAACGGCTTACAACATACATCTAAGACATTCTGCAAGTCAAGAACAACACAGAGCATAGACCTTCTGCGCGTGGTTTTATTTCAGCACCACCCTCCTTCACCCTCACCAAATCATGAAAGCCTGCATTTGATGTGTGGTACTTGCTTTGTTTCAATTTAGTTTACCTCTAAAACTTTTCCGATCAGATCATTTACCTCAGGATCATGGCACTGTTCAGTCCTGGAACCCTGTCTTAGCTGGCATGGCCAACATTTACAAATGAATTGCATAGGCAATTGTGCAAAGCACTATGTTGAAGACAAAGATAACAGCTTCCTTGTTTTGCTGTTGGAATATTTGCTCGTGCTTGATGGAACATAATTAATACTTCAAGAACTTCCATCAACTTACCATTGAATAACAGTGCCAAACAGTCTGTCTTAATCACTCTCCAGGAATGTGCTAGTGTCGTTTTAACCCATGGCTCCCATTCCCACCACTCAAAAGACATGGAGATTTCCCTCTTTTAATATATATGAAAGCTAAATATATTACTTTCATTCTGTTATGCCTCCCAGAATGTACTGCAATTGCTGAGGAATTAAAGCCTATTTAAAAATATACTCTGACACTGCACTATAAGAGAAAATGGAAACACTGGACTTGGTCAGATCTGTTTGGAAACCTTCTACAATTTTTAAGCCTTTTTCTAAAACTAAGTTTTCAATGATTGTTGGAACAGACATTTAATTTGGTTTCACTTGTACAAAAGATTTCATGTTTCATACCTGTTTGCTTAAGAAGATCCGAACCAAAACTGTAATGCGCACTAATAGCTAATTTCAGTGATTTTTTGGGAAACAAACCAGAAAATTTGGGGGAAAAAATTTTTCCGACAACCCTCATCTATGTACAAAAGAAAAAAAGTCAAATAAAAGTTAAAGAACTTTTAAGTTCATGAAACCAAACCCCACTTGGCATGCAAATCACGTACTGTAACCTTTTATCGGCGCAGCCTCTGGTCTCATCAGTCGATGAAATTCTCAGCCCGCGGCAACAGCTTAGCCGAGGGACGCAGACCAATGAGAAAATATTCATTGTGTTAGCATTTCAAATGGCGAGAAAGGAAGAAGAAGCGCTAACTGATCACTGCCCGTGGAATTAATTGGATATTCCAAGAATAATGTCTCTCACTGAAGATCCTTGGAGGCTGAACGCTAGTAGAGACCACATTTTGTGCGGCGCCTTCAAAAAGAGACCGCTTGGGGGTAGTGGACATATTAGGGTTTTAGCGCATTTCCCTAAAGGCCAGAAAATAATCAGATTCACTGAACCAAACTCGGTTAATCCATTCCATAATTATACACACAAATCCAATAAACTTTGTCACATTACTGGAAAATTAAACTATTACAGTGAAGCCTTTTGCTACTTTGAGAAAGTTTGAATTCCCGTTTTATCCAAGTGAAAAAAAAGGGGGGAAAACCACCTCTGCGAAAGTCAGAAGTTTTGGAGGTTGCGCATGCAGGCGTACACGCTCGCACAGATGCACACGCACTGGAGCCCAGAGGAAGAGTAAGGCTTAGCTGTAGTCTTCTCTTATGCTTAACGCCCAGGTAGGTGTCCCACAGCTTCCTTCCTTTATACAGAGGGGATTTACGTTTCAGCTTTATTGCACATAGCCCAAGCATATGCAATGACCCTGTCCAATATTAGTATAGCTTTCCTTAGGATACATCTTAATCTAACCTTTTCAAGACTCTTTTGCTTTCAGACTCAAAACAGCATAAAAAATGAGCATTGTTGTGGAGCGCTGAGAGACTGAACCAAGGCTCTGGCTTGGTCCAAAGCAGTAGCCCTCTGGATAAACAGCTGCTTCTGCAACTAGATAAGCTCCATAGACCAAAAGGTAATAGAGGAGGGGGGGGAAAGAAAGAAAGAAGAAGGAGAGAAAAAAAAAAGGAAGAGGAAAAAATTGAGATTAGGAACCTTCCCAAATGTTGCATCTTTCCTATCGACCGCTGGCCTAGCGTGAGGTGTCAATTTTGACTCCAAAGAGAGCACACGAATTCGCAGCGGTCCCATTATGCGGTCTCTGTGCTCATTGTAAATTCTGTCAACGAAGTCAATCTTATTAACTTCCGCACTGGTTCACACATGACATTTTCTTCAATTTTCTTGCTGACATCAAAAACATCAATTAGCAGCCCGAAAATAGGAAGGAACGAATGACAGAGCCTGATAACGTCAACTATTTGAAGCCAAGGGTAAATCTATTCTCCAGTTCTGAATGCGTTCATTACAATTGCATTTTCAAAGAAGACCTCCAAATAGCAAAGAAAATTAAATTTATCATCTAGAAATGCCTAGAAATTGTTTTTTTAATCCTATGTCTATCTCTCAATCCCAGAGTGTAATACAAAGTATCGCAATTCAGTTTTATGATAACATGCCACAACTTTAATAGAAAGTTTATAAAATATGCAGCCCTTGCTATACTTCCTATCACATAACAACTACAAGGGGTGAGAAAAATTTGTCCAACAGATTGTAGCGTTGCCTTGTCTGCTTCATCAGTTCTCATAGGCTGGGACAGCACTTACACACACACACATGCGCGCGCTCTCCCGATACATGCACACACATCTCCCACCCCCCCCTTCCATCCATGCTTGTGAAGAATTTATGAGCTATGCAATATCCAGCGACTTTAAAACCCCAGCAAACACTACATTACCGGCGTGCGGGGGAAAGGTGCGCTCCAGAGCTGCCTTGCATTTGCATTCGCCCAACTCTTTTCATGTTTCAGAGAAAACAAACCCAACTCCCTGCCCAGGAAAGCAAAGGGAAAGTCCAACCAAAGACTTGACGTGAACTGTCAAGCACCAAGCACATGCATTCAATCAGCTGCCAGAACTTCCGCTTGCTGAACTCTCGCCCTCTTTTCATTTTATTGACATTTTCAAAAATAAATACATAAAAATAACCTCCCAGTAACACAGAAACAAGACACCCGTGTCAACACAACATGGTCCATTTGCTGCGCTCAGCAACAAGTTTCAAGAGAAAGGTAAGCGTGTTTAATGCGAGGCAAAAAAAATTGTAAGGCAATAAACCTGGTTTTGTGGTCTTTAAAGAAGCCCCGGCTTGCTTTACTTATTTATTTATTTGCTTTGCTGCTGCGCCTGCTTTGTGAGCCACCGTTTCATGCCTGTATTACATCTCCTAGGGAGTGAATAAAAGCAAGTTTAGTGGTGACCAAAGACACTCACTCGGACTTAATGCAAACAGAAAGAGCAGCTACACCCTGATAAACAGATCACATTCCTTCAGCCCATTGATTTTTTGATCTTTTGACATTTTTTTAGTTGTTTCCATTCCCTTCCTTGTCTTTTCCTCAATGTCACAAAAGACAAAATGTCTCGGCAATTGATGCCTGGGCTATCTATTAGCTGTCAAGATGCCTTTTTTTTTTCCCGGCACTGGCTAAGAAAGCACAAAACAGAAAGCTGAGAACTGGCAAGGAAACAAATTGCAGGAATCATATAATTTAATGGGCTCATCATATTCTGGGATTTTGGCTTTTCCACATCTGATCTCTCTGGTAAGCAGCTGGAAGGTGAAAGGGGGAAGAAAAAAAAGGTTACACTGAATGGGTTTCTGTAATTTTTGTTGCTACATGAAAAGAAACCAGAGAAGACAGAGGGGAGGAAAAACAGAAGAACTCCTGGGAGGTTTGGTGAGGTGCCTCCGTCTCTCTCGCAGTATTTTCCTGCCCGCGCAGAGAAGTGAACTCGGCGCAGAATGAGCGTCTCAGCTCGGCCGCACTTGGGAGGGATGCTGGACATGGAACAGAGGCGGCTGGCGCTTGAAAAACTTGTACCATTATTTTACAGCAGAAGAAAAAAGAAAAACTCTGACACACTCATGACTGATGGTTAATCTGCCTGGTTTGGGTTTTGTTTTTTTTTTTTTTTTAAATTTCTGAAATTTCATTTTGGACATTTTACAGTTTGCCACAACCCTTGCCAACTCTGATCAGAATGAAGGTGAAGCGCAGTTTATGTTTTATTTCCTATAATTTGCAGCAGATGATTGCAACCTGTGCTTAGAAGGCTTTTGATTTAAATGAATAAATTATTAGTCAGAAAACACAATTGTTTTAAAATACAAGCAAATCAGACTGAAACATACAACGAAATGGTCTATATTTATGAAAAATAGTAAGTAAAATATAAAAAAATTCTAGGCAAACTATAAATCTTCATAAGATAATTATGCAAAAATTCTCAGCGAATATTTGTGTTTGGTTTTGAATGCAAAACCTGCAAAAACCACCAGAGAAACTGCTTCTTTTGATTTTACAAGATTTCATAAAGCAAAGAAGTGAGTGGCACAAGAAAGATGAATTATTTTACAAGCAAATCTACCAGTGTCATTCAAGGAACAGACACTTTAAGCACAGAAGGGAGCGTAAAACAGAATGAATTTGTCCTGCGACAGCTTTTTTTTATGTTGTTTTGCATTTGCAATTTCTAGGAATATGCCTTTTCAAGTTAGAGCCCAATCCTGGCAATCAATTACAAATGGGCATTTCGAGTTTTGCCTGAGAAAGGGCTTCAGAGCCTCTGACTGCATTCAAACAAATCTGCTGGACCACGGGCAGGGAACATGGTTTTGTCTTTTTTATCAAGTTTATATTTCTGACAAGAATCAACTCATTTTGCCAATGACATCGCTGTTTATCTTGATGTTGAAATTGCATCCACTTGGTAGAATAAAGATAAGGAAATTTGACAAAAGGAAAGAAAAGTGTAATATCTGTTATATGTAAAATATTTTCTCCAAAATATCAAGGAGTACTAAATTATTTCTCCTAAAACCTGAAATACTGCACTGCATGCCAGGAATAAGCTTTCCCCCCCCTCCTCCCCTTAAATAAGTTTAACTCCAAGAAGCAGGTGCAGACTTTGAAATATTTTTATCAGCTTAAAATATATGAAGGAGAAGAAATCTGAAGAACAGCTAGTTCAGCTTCTTTGAAAGCATACCTTAACTTTGCTGTTTATAAGTAAAGTTCATCGGTGTCCAGGTAAACCCCTGGGCTTGAAAAGAAGAAACAGATTTTACAAAATACCCCTTCTATTTTATTTTCCCTTGTCATTTCAGTCCGGAAATCCCAGCGATCATCCCTGCTATTCATGTGTTGATATTATCAGAGGTTTATAAAAAAAACATGTCTGATGAATTAAAACATGTGACTGGCCAACAGCAGCAGCCCAACTGACCACAGGTTAGTGAGGGGGATGAACTATGGTTATGTTTTTTTAAACCCCACGCTGTCCTTGGAACGGAGGCTGCATTCGGCTCCATTAGATACAGCTACGGTGCTCTTGATCTATTATTTACAAAGAAAAACCCTTCACTACTTAAGTGGCCCCTTCTACTTCAGCCTTCAATTTCAGCTGCATCAAACAACTTGGAAAGGGGGGGGGTGTGAATGAGAAGGGAGGGAGGAAAACTTGAGTTTATAATATAATTCTATGCAAAAGAAAATTATATTTGAGCAAAAAAATTCAGCATGCCTGGAATAAGGTTTTGCATCCAAACTGCAGAGCTGTCAGCTTCATCCAGAAAAACTAAAATGATAATAACCTTACTTTTTAATAAAACTATGTGGTGTTTTAAGGTAGAATTTATACACAGATGCACAAAACAATTTATCTCCTCTTTAAAAAGATGAAAGACTGAATAAGATTTCCAGGACTTCTCATTGTAAAAATCACCATATTTCATTAAAATATAATTTTGCATTAAATTCTGTAATTATCAAGACTATTCTTTAAGTCATACTGCATTCAATCTAATTAGAAAGCTTAGATCTCACCTTTGTACTGAACTTTCAACTCTCTGATGCCAATTAGAAACTATTTTAAATGAATTTCCCAATTAAACTGACTCCTGTGATCAATTTTGACAGAAGATAAAACCCAGAATTTTCGGGGGGGAGTGGAGGAAAAAAGAGAGGCATAGAGATGTACAGCCTATCTGTATTTCTGAAAATATTTTGAATGGTTTTTGCATCCTTATTATGATGAATATCTCATCTCCTATTCCTGGAACATCCTCTCAGAAATGGCTCATATCAAAAGTGTTTAAACTGCAATTAGTATTGTTTCATTATTCAGCACGTTTCCATTTGCAATAAACAGCTTGTTTTATTACACTCTATATTTGGTTCTCATGTTATAAACTATCACATTAGATAAATTATAAATGTAAACTATTAACAGTTTAGATTCTTTTAAGTTGTTATCAATTTCAGGCTTTTGACAGCTTAAAGGAAATTCTGTAAGCATACCTCCTCTCCTCTAGAAAATGACTCCTATAAAGCCAACAGCCACCTCACAATTAATAAATGGCTGTATTCTCTTTTTGTGAAGAACAAAATTAACTGAAGTTTCCCATATAAAAGACCATACAATTAACATTAGTAAAATGTGGCAAGATATTCCAACAGCCTAATTATATCAATGAGTCATCTCCTGTTTGTATCAATTCAATTTATCTTCATTTCAATCAATGCAGCCTGACGGAGAGGTATCATTAGAAGTGACAAAGCATCACGCTGCAGAAAAATGCAGGACAAGGTGATATCCCAGATAAGGCAGCCTGAGACCTTCTAGCGCTGCGTAGCTGGAAATGACTCCTTGTATACACATCATTGCCTTCACTAAGGGTGTCTACAAGTTATCATTAGACACATTCATTGTTAAAGACTAACCAGGTCAGTGTTTCTGATCAGGTTGCAAATTAGACCAATTGAAGTGTTCTTAACCTACAGACTGGTGTCAGTAAGGACCTAACGGTGCTGAAGCTACATAGTAATGTGTGCCGAGCACACCACCATTATGCACATTTCATGCTGAACACAAACAGATTTAAGCTAAACGTTTGGGAAGGGGTGTGTATAGAGAATACAAATTATACAGGCGACATAATGAATTTGTTTTAGTGCAATTTTGAGGCAAAACAATTGTTCAATGGCAAATATATTAATCAAAAGTGCAGACTTGGGCAATGAGAGCATTAGAGGTGCAGATAAACATGTCATTATAAAGCCAAGGAACCAACATGCATTTCTATTTCAAATTATAATCCTGCTGGTTTTCCATATAGTAGTTAAATAAGAGTTTTCAGAAATACAAATGATGACTAAATGAGGGGTTTAAAGTCTGATCTAGCATGAGAATTATACTTGGCTGAAAAAGCTGATGTTGGGAAGGAGGGGGGAAGAGTAAAATGGTTTCACTTTTGACACTTATCATATTTTCCTCCATTCTATTTTCCTGAATGAATTCTAGAGGCAAGTGTTGCATCCTGCCTGATCTTTTCAGTGGGGCATGGCACACTAGTCAAACCAAACCCACAGAGCACCAACCTATAGAAAATACCTGCACAAAGTTAGGTTTTTGTTTTTTATGTAATAAACCAGCATGCAAAACATTTATTCAAAGCATGTAAGCTATCGGTGCTTCCCTGCTTGACTGCTACATGTTGGATAAAAAAGATATTGCTGTTGATGGGCTATTAAAGGACATTTATTTGGAGAACTTCCTCCTGAGTTGATTTTGAACAGATATAACAGTTAATAGGTGTAGGGTTGGTTGAAAGCATATAGTCAAAATAATTAAAAACACACAAGAAAAAAATCACACAGGATGCACAAGACTCTGCAATATAGCAATTCACTAAAGAAGTCTGATATATGAATTTCTGGATTTGGTGTTGCTTTTTAAAAAAAAATATATCCCCATCAGCAAACAACAGAGATCTCCATGTCAATCATGTATTTTCTAATCACTGCACAGAAGTAGGGACTACATACAGAGAGCATGTCCATTAATCAATATGCAAAGAATACATTGTCTCAAGAGTATGTATTTATGGTTATAAGTTAAGATGATTATGCAGCATGAATTTCTGAGCTGCAAAACTCTTTATCAGTTAACAAACAGGAAGCAATCCTCAATTTAGAGCCATGTGCAGTTATGTCCTTAAGAATTCAAGTAGAATTAAGCTGAAATGAGTGACAAGGTGGAGAGGACATGGGACACTGCAAGACAAGCAGTGACCAGCTGGAGCATTTCAGGTCAGCTGATAAGCAAATGGTATAAAACATCTGACCTGGGTCATTACAACTGATAAATGCAAGGAAATAATAACCTTGTACGTGCACTCAAAGCTTTCCTGGGGTTACCGTAATGCTCTGTGTCAGTCTCTGTCAGGTGTACAAGGGCTACGCTGAACAGCCCAGCAAAACCCACAGGAGGAGCCCCTCAACTGGGATCCAAACTCTCAAGCTGATGCGTTTGGACCATACTAGAGCAGATTAGATTAGGAGTCATCAAGAAAGGCTTCTAGTATTCACACCCCACACCCCAAAACCATCCCCATTTTATGATTACTGTTGAGCAACGTCAATTTTTTCCTCTATAGAATTCTGTTTGTATGAGCACACTGGCTGCGAGTTTAAAAAAAAAATGGAACAACCACAACTCCAAGTAAAACAGAAGAAGAAGGAAATTAGAAAGTGTCTTGTTAATTAAAAAAATAATTAAGTAAAAGCTTTTCAGACAAACTGACTCAAATTCTGAATGAGCTGCTTCGCAGTTTAGAGAGTCCGAGCCAAATGACGGTTACAAGCTGAAAACAAGTGTTATTACAGACTACTATCTAGACATGGGCCAAGCTAAACAAGGCTTTGAACATCTCCAGACAATGCTCTGAATGTGAACCTGATCCAAACTCTACCACTTGTTCTCATCTCAAATTCAACTCGAAACCAGAAAAACCTGGATGCTTTAACACGCACTTTCAGAATTTTATTCTGAATACAATGAGCATAAATATACACAAGCCAAAATAAACCAGTGAGCCAGGATCTTGAAAAGTAACCTGGAAAGAAAAATAAAGATTGGAATGGATCTTTTTTAAAGCAGTTGTCCAGAGGAGGACTGCACATACACATGCGCTGCTTGTCTGTCTCCAGACTGCATGTGCAGTCAATTGCTATTACATATCTGCACACATAACAGCAAATTTCAATGGCTCTTTTGTAACACAGCTTAAACTTATTTAAGCCTTGGTTTTCATGTGTTTACAACCTGGCCTCTAACTTTTGCTCTGAGGTGAAATATAGTTGGGCAACATCTGTTTCCAGCAATATTAAATTATTATTAAAAATGTTTTAAATAAATTAGAATTAATGTTTTTGGGGCTTTTCAGAGAAACCAGTTGCTCTCTGTGGTGAGATGGGCTCTCAAGTATTAGGAAAACTGGTATAGCCTAGATTACAACCCTTTTTCTATGGAAAACAGAGGCAGTACCACTGTCTCTTGCATCACCCCTCTGTGCTGAGCCGGATGGACTACCTACCAATAAATACACAGTTCTTGAAATTTCTGCTGACACTGTACCTACACACAGGAAGAGTGGAGGCAGTCTAGAGCTAGAAGTTGCACAACGGCAAAGGATCTAAGGGGCAATTCTCCTTAAAGAAGGTGGCATTGCCAAAGGTCCCTCCCTTTCTCCTTAAGCCACCTTCTCAGTATGTGAGAATCTTCTCATCTTAAAGAAACTCATGTTCTCAACACTTCTGCCCCGCAGGGAAGGTCGCTATCCCCAATTTACTCAAAGGACACAAGACACGAGGAAGACCATGTAATTTACCTCATCTGGTCATCAGTGGAGCATGATCCCAAACCCACATCTGGAGCTAACACCCAGGAGCCAGTCAATGAAAGTAATTATGTGTCTGACCTCAAACAAATAGTAGGAACTCACTGTTTAAAAATTAGTTCTTTCTCTTGTTCTCTTATCATGGAAATAAAGTATAACAAGATTTATCCACGGACAGGTTGAATGCAGTTATTTCTGTAGACAAGATAAAGCTTTGAGCCTTAACTGATGTGTAATACTTAAATATGGTCAAAAATCCAGTTGCTATCCCAGAGCAACCTGATATCCTCTCTTTCTTCCTATTTCCTCCCTCCCCCAAAAGTCCAATTGTTCTGAGGGGATGGAGATTAATGATATTCATACTTCAGTAACAGCTACAGGGAAAAACTAAGCAAATATATTACAGGACTCAAATTACAGTAGTAAGAAAATACATCGTGCTGTGATATAGAGATATAAATGAATTAATCCTGACATCTGTTTCTTTTGCAGAGGAATTAGTCATAGGTTGAAGGTGACCTTGCAAGAAGCATCCAAGGTGACCAACTAAGAACGTGTAAGCAGTGCCCACTGCTCTCCCACATTATGGAGACAGTGCTTTTCAACCTCCTAAATCACACTACAGCCTTGCACAGGGTGTACACCAAAGGTCACCCCACTTTGCACACTGAACCAGCGGGCAATTGCACTAAGAGCTACTGGGCAGTCTGTGCATTTGGTGCAGCACAGATAATCCAAAGATCAGACAGGTACCTTTAGACCCAGCTCAGCTATAGCCTGTAGCAGCAGCCCGCTGGATTGTCACAGAGTCAATTTTTCTCTAAATTTTGGTTTTTTTCTGAGCTTAGAGGAATGTTTTACCTGCAACTGCAACAATGTGCAAGAGATTACCATCACAAAAGCTATTCTCATCTGGTCAGGTGTCTTTTTTTTCACAACTCATCATGGTGCTTTCTGGCATTAAGACACTTGTCAAAGTATCTTTGTGGCGTATCTCCACACTTTAAAACCAAATCTTCATGTACAAGTTTGGGCCAACAGTTGAAAGGCAAACAAAGGCAGCAATCCTAGCAGGTTACAATGCTCTTGCCATATGCTTCCCTTCAGGCTCACATTTCTGCAAGACGTGAACTAGTTGTCAGTAAGGTAGAACTGCTGATCGTATGCTAAGATTAATACATGTATTGAGGAACTTTGTACCTCCACAGCATTTCACTAATATTTTTAAAGAAAATACATTACCATGGAAGGAAATGTGGTTCCTGCATAAACAGGAGAGTTATTTTTCAGAAAGATTTTAGAATCAGACACACATTGCACGCCTGAAAAATAAACCCACACTCAAGAGGCTTTTCTTAGTGAGCCCCAATGTCTTACAAGGACAAAGAAATCCTGTTTTTAATGAACTCTCTAAGTAAGGTTTTACATAATATATTTTTAAAAGTGAATAAACCTGTATTAACGTGATAGCTTCTGTAGGGCTCAAGAGACATTCTAGTCTATTGTGTCGACGGATTAACTCTATTCACCAAGAAAGAGTATACCAACATGTTCTATTATGCCCAACAACTGCAGAGATCCTCACAAATGAATGGTGTGCTTACATATGTGTGCTGAATCATCAAATGCCCTTTAGAGCAAGGAGAACCTGCAGCTCTAACTTCCAGTCTTTGCTGTGCAAGTTACTTAAGGCCTCGCTGTTGCAAAATGCGAGTCACCCTTGTGGAGACTCCCAGCTCAAAAGACGTTCCCAGTCCATGGGCTCTGCTGGAGAAAACAACCACAGCTCAGGATAGCACCATGCTGCTGCCCACCCTGCAACTCCACCACATGTAAGTAAACCTCAAGTACAATCTACTGGAATCTAACCTGCTGAACTGTCGTACCCTCACGACCTCTTCCAGCTCAGAAACAAGGGTGTAGCCCCTTCTCCATGGAGCAGTATGGGAGCCTTCCAGTAGATCGATGAGGGAGAGGGAAGCCAGCACTAATGTTTTAAGGAGTCCAAGTCAGATGCACTGGATGATCTACACTGCAGTCCAGCCTTGCCTGACAGCTCTAACTCTTGGTTAAAGCACATTTTTTGGTTTGCAAATATGGGAAGTGGGAATACTTTGGGTGAAACCTGGCCCTAGCAAAGAATGAGAAGCTTTGCAACCCGTTTTCCCTGAGGGCAGCATTTTGTCCATTTTTTTAAAGACAACACCAGGCAGAATATGAAGTAAAGGATTCCTCTTTGCATTTCACAGAAGCAGGTATTCAAATACTGGAGGCTATCAAAAGTGAGAAGAGCTTCATTTTCTTGTACCTTCACTAACAGATTGAATTTAAAAACCAATTAGAACCCCTGGAAAAAAAAATTAATTTAAAAAAAATCATAGCATTTCAAGGGAATAGCTCATGCTACACACAGTGGAGTTGTCCCCAGCCCAAGACCTGCTTTCCATGGATGTCAACAATTGTTGATACTGCTTCCTTGCTATGAGCAAAAGAATTTTATTTTTTTTACAGACAGGTTTTAAGAAGTAGCTGTTGATTTCAATCAGTCTTAGACCTTTACCCTGTAATATGGTCCTCAATGCAAAGTCTTGCCTTTCTATTTAGGTAACAGGCTCCGGTGCTACGGGGCCCCACAGAAGGTTCAAATATCCACAAAGAAAATACCTACGAATGACTCTTCCTACAGCTGATCTGGTAGAAATCCTTCCACCTGCAAAGACACGCTTTTGTGCACTGTCTCACTCTGAGATGGGCTGTGTGAAACCACAAAAATGCAGCTCCAACGGCATAAGCTCCATCTGCGCTATGAAGACTATTAAGGCTAATCCAGCATTCCTAGACTGTGGTGTGAGACGTTCCCAGTATAGACCTGCTCCAGCAGCACTCTGCCAGTGAGTTAAGTACTCTAAAACCATAACTCGTCTCATATTTCTCCAGGCAGCCACACCAGGTCTGTTGATCCCGGCTGCTCAGGCGTGTCTTGCCCTTGCCTGCATCTTGGCTGTGCAGCTGGTGGTCAAGATGCACAGTGGACCAGACAGTGGGACCGATCCCAGCCAGGGCCATCCGTCTGAGTCATTTGAGGGTGGGCTATTTTTAGGCCAGAGTCCATCTCTGATTTGGTTTCCCAGTCATGGCAGTACAGATGAAAGCATGGTTTATCATCTGCTTGAGTGGGCCCAACCATGGGCAGAAGCCCAAGTTTGCAGGTCTCTATGGTTTCCATCATTGCTCATCTAAGCCCACAATGAACCACTTTGAGAAGCTAAAACCATACACTAAAAAAAAAAAAAAATATAAAGAAGGAAAAAAGAAGCCCTCCTCTGCCAAGTTATCTGTCACTACAGCTTTCTGAGTTAGCTGACAGGAGTCAGAAACATCAGCACTGGGGTAAGGAGAAACACAGGAAAGCCATGGTGAGGCCATTCCCTTCAGCTGCTTCAGTCGGATGCTGTATCAGCCAGAGTGCAAAACCATATCCCAAAGACAATGTGCATGGGGGGTGACGGCTGAAGCTGGCATGGGCACTGAAAGAAAACCTTGTCAAACTATACCCTTGGAGCACACACAGTTTAAACTGGAGAAAGCAAGCTTTAGCCAGCATGGCTTCACAACATTTTGCCCTCCAGTGAGCAAAATCAACCATATCATCAAAAGCACAGTTTTGCTGGCATAATTGCATCTATGGAATCACAGGGGATTTTGCCTGAACAGCTACAGTGGTGTTTAAAAAAAAAAAAAAAACAACAAAAACCCCAAAAAAAAACCCCAAACCAACCAAAACCCAAAAGAAAAAAATCCCAAAACAAAAAAATCCCAAATCACACTTCATCATATCCTTAACCAATGTAGTGTGTTGGCAAAAGTCTTCAAAGCAGACCTGGCCTGTATTATTATCATCACACCTCGTATCAGACAAAGTATTTTTCTCCACTACCTCTGCTGCTTAGTTTAAGCCTTACAGTTCATGCAATAGAAACCAACTTATTTTCACTTCTGCTTATACTCAATCCCCATTTTCAGGTTTACAGACCTGATGGATTTCAAATACTGCAGGGGGGAGTTTAAAACCAAATGTCTTCCTCTTGAACAGGCTTTGTAGATACAATTTTTCACAAAAAGCAGAGGGAATCCTGGCTGTGCGAAACTTTTTATCACTATTGCTAATAACAGGAATTCTCCTTACCAAGCATGCATTCAGGCTTCTAAAACCATTATATACGTAGGTAGCTGCTGGCTACCAATGGTGTAACTGCAGCCATACACAGGCGCCCTAACTTAGCCTCCACAATTAGCAACTCTGTCTTCCTGTCAGTGCTGATTGGCAGACCTTGTATGGATGATAAAAATAAGTATAAAATTAGAAAGTGTACCTTCAGATGTTATTGGGAAAATCAGTTTGGGAGAGACAAGTCATGGCTGGTGGGCTGCATGAGGAAAGAGCAGAGGCAACTGTGTGGGGATGACACCCATCACAAGAACAACCACAGGAGGCACCAGCTGCTAGCTGGACCACACCTGGACAGACATGTTTACTGCGTGACCATGACTGTACCATACCCTCACACTAAAATTCAAATTAATTGCTCCTGAAAACTTCCTCCTCTACTTTATAGCTGCTGCTGAAGAGATGGAGTGTGGTTGCTGAGACTCTCCACATCCTTCACTCCAAAAACAAGAGCCTCAGTGTGCTTGCCATGACACCAGAGCAGCCCCCTCCCTCCCCCGCTAGCATCCACACATCCCCAACCTTCGCTGCCTGCCCAAGAAACGTGGAGGCACCACGGAGGGTTTCCAGGTTCAGTAAGCACTTTGCTGACTTTTGACAGGCAAAGGACAGAGCCCCATGGCTGTCCCAGAGCCAAGCAGGGGCACCAGCCCCACAGCCCCCTCCAGCCACCAGCCAAAGGACAAACTTTGGAGAACTCCATCCAGAAACATCTGCAGTATCTTGCTCCCTGGAACCTTTTGTGTCTTTTTTTGTCCCTGTTATCAGGACAATTTACATGAGAAGGAAGAGCCACTCTGTTTCCTGAAGGTGAAGTGCAAGTTTTAAAACCTGTTTAAGAGCTAAAATGAGCAACAGAAAATAAATGCAGGTTTAACATTACCTCTTTATCATTTTACAACTGCAATGTCAAGGAAGAACTCTCTTCCCACTCCAAACCTGGCAAATCCAGAGTTAAGGGCACAACTGCTTGATGTGTGGCTTTTTCTGTCTTTTTCCTTTTTTTTTTTTTCTTTTTTAAATCACTTCTCTACTGGAGAGGAGCCTGAATTCAGAGTAGTGGGTATCTCTACAAAGCATAGACTCCACTTACCACTACGGGGAAAAAGAGAGAGAAAAGGATTCTGCTACGTTTCTTGAAAGCATTTGCGCTTTTACCAAGCAACTCAAATAATATTAATAAATTAAACACCCTGTAGAGTAGAGAATATCAGCTCTAACTCATGACCTCCAGCAATTCACACTGGGTTGATTTAAGACATTGTCACTTCTACCTTTCTCCTGAGGGCTGATACCCTCACCTTCAGATGGCAGAAGACAACATATGCCCATATATCAGCTGCAGCATGCTCCCCTACATGCTGGTGGTGGTTTAGGGTCACGCACTGGAGTTAGCACCCATCCTGCTCTGCAATTTCTCCTGCTCTGAGGGTGGGCCAGGCCAGGCAGATCTGCTGCCTGCTTGTGGGTCAAGGCCCTGAAACTCATACCTTGTACTCCCTGCAGTATGTGCTAATTACAAGACTGTCTATCCTTCCTGGCTGGAAACTGCCAACAATTTTTGACTTTTTGTAAGTTTGCCCAGTAGCTTTTTAACCACACTGTTTAAGTGCTCCCCACCAAGACCATCCTACAAATCTGCAGCAAGAGCAACTACGTCAACTACAGGCAGCAGGCTGCAGCACGCATCTTCAACCGGCAAATCCCGAGGGCCTTGTTATTTATCCAAGACAAACAATAAACTGTGGTGGCTTAAAAATACTGGAATAACATCTTCTGACCCTGAATGGCCATTTTTTAGACTTATTTGCCACCTCCATGTCTCAGACATGAGGACATTTGTTGGAATGGGGGCCCAGGGCAGTGCCCAGTTAGTCACATGTGAGCTGAGGTGACACCCACCCAGCACTGCAGAGCAGGAGGACAGGCTTTGGGGTCCAGCCACGCCGACTGCCCCCGTGTGCCTCACAGTCTTCCCCAGACCGTGGCTGCTCTAATACAAACCAGGCACAATTTCCACCCACAGTGTCCTTGTGTCTGCTCCATGCAGAACTAACACAGCAGCTCCCAAGGACTGCAATACCAGGCTCCACTTTAATGAAGAAAGTGGGCTCAGTCAGCTCTTTGTCCCCTCCACACCTCCTTCCTCACGGAACACTGGTTTTCACCACTATGAATGAGGATAAGCCATGTGAACAATCTACGACCTTCCCATGGCCCTGTCTGGATGGAGGAATGCTTTACCAAGTAGCTAATCCAGAAGCAGAGGTATCACCTCAAGCTGGAGGAGAATGGCCACAGCCAGCCTTTGTGCCCAGACAGTGAGCTCTCCAGGGGCAGCACTTGTGGAAAGCTGCCTCTCTCCAGCCCAGACTCTGCTGACAGTGGTTTCTCTCCCTGCTTTCCATCTCTCTTGTGGCCACGCAGGCAAAGCCAGGACACAGTCAGGTCTTGGCTCCTTTTACTTTTCCTCTCTTGGCACTTCTGTGCTGACTGGGAACTACCAGCAGGGGAGTTTTCTTTCAAGGCACCATCATGGCAGCCCCAGTATCCCAGAATAGCTGCACAGATGACATCCTGACTCAGCCCAGATGGATGTGTGCAGGAGAACTGACAATCAAAGTTGATGCAAAAATATAGGAAGTCTGAAGAAAAATATTCTAAACTGCCACAGCTTGCTTTCAAGAGCGTAAATACACATTTAAAGCATCCTTGGATTTGCCAGAAGGGTTGCAAAGAAGACATCAATGATCCTGGTCTAAAAAACCATGGTGGTAGAGACAGAGTTGTACTCTCAGCATGCTCACCAGAAGCTGGTAACAAAATCGTGAGGATTCACAAGATCTCATCCAATTTTAGCATCTACCTATCCCAGCACAAGCAGAACTAGATTAGTTCTTTGAGCTGACACCCCCGCAGGTGGGGTGTTTTGCCATACCCAAACACTGCCATCACAGTCACCACATCCTTTTGCTGTATCGACACAGCAGGACGTGGCAGCACAGTCCAGCAGGGATGACTGCTTTCTCCCCTCACTGGCTGCTCCTTCCGTCCTTCCACTTGTGGCCACAACTTCTGGCACAGTGCAAGAAGGTTGTCATCAGTGTAATGCTGACTTCTGGTTTTGGAACTAGCTCATGGGAGTCCCCACAGGGCCCTGTAGCTTCCAGAAAAGGGGTACCTTTGTTCACCGGGAGGTAAAATAAAAAAAAGGAACCCAAACTCAAACCCTGCCTTAAAAAAGTCAGTAACTGAATGAACCATCCCAACAAAGCCAAAATCAGACCATTAAGGGATGCCCTTTCCCCAGATGATGGAACTATAGACAGAAGTGATGAGGAAATTCTCCCTTCTACTCACCCAGTGATCTGCAGAGGAGTAAGTGACCTCTACAGCAATTAGATCCCCTGATGAAGTTAATCCAGCAGACAATCCCACTATTCAGAGAAAAGCTACCATTAGGCAGTAAGGTGACTATTTCCACATATAATTTCTACCTCCCTGAAAGGATTTATACACAAACACCCTTCAAACATGGATATCAGACCTACTTAACTTAATGAGCCATAAGCTAATGAATGGTTAAGAGAATACTAACTCAAGAACTCAAATAACCAACAAGAATTATACATAGAAAAATATGTTCTGATAGCTGTCTAGAATAGTGAGTTGAGACCTACAAGAGTGGCAGCTCTGCTACTACCCTGGCTTCAGGACATGGAACTACTTCAACACTTGCAATCTCTTCTTCTACAAACTTATTCAAGATCCTCAATGACAAAAATGTTGCATGAGTGGAAGGAAAGGAAAATCTTTTGCCAAACGAAATTTTGCCCAAAAACTGCACTCAAATCCAAATTTCATTTCCAAGCCTAGCATGTACTTAAATGCAAGTGCCAGAAGGTCACTGTAGAACACCACATAATTTTTTCACTGAAGCTGAGAGCCTATTCTAGTGCCAGGGTAGAAACAGGAATTATTGCGAGAGGACTGCTCCCTGCATATAGTCCCACTGATCCCCCAGAACAGTGCTGGAAAATGCATTCAGGATCCATGTCTCCATTAGCAAGTAAAACCAAACAATATCTGATTATTAAAAATGGTCAATAGTAAATGCTCCAGTGACAATTTTTAATTTGTGGAAAGTAAATATCTAGACAAACTTATAACCATAAGAGAGCAGCTAAAATTCACTCTGAGCAAGTGCCTTAGCTTGAGGAATGATTCTCCTGTCTCCAGAAACTAAATCTGCCTTATTATAATAACAGCACGTAAGCCTCAAAACCAAATTAATAATTTTTTGGGTAAATGCTGCCACTAACATGCTGGTCAGTTGAGCTGAAGAAGTGATTATGTGAGAGAAGCAGTAAGCATGTTTATCAGCAAACATGTATATATAGCAGGTGTAAAGCCATATATATTCTGGGGTTTTCCTCTTTTCTTTTGACAATGCACAAGCTACACATTTGCATATATACATGTACTAGAGGACAAACACACACTCATATTCACCATTCACTTTGTAAAGTGCTGCATATTGTACATAAAGTTTTGAACTTAAAAACCCAGAAAATATTAATTAAAATCTTCTACGCATTATTTTATCAAGCATGCCAGACCCCTTCATGGTTTCACATATGGGTGTGGATATCAGCAAATGACTCACCCTCGCTGGTCTGGAAGCCCAGGCATGCAGGGGTGGACCGTGCAGGGAGGAGCAGGAGGTCGTTCCCTGCTCAAGGAGGCCTTCTGCAGCTCCCACTCACACCCTCAAAATGCCAGTGCCAAAGCATCTGCCTTTTGCTGAGTCAAATCAGACACTGGTTTTCCAGAATCAAGCATCTGTGTTTGAGGCAAGGTCTGAATGGAATCAGGCAGAAAAAGATTAAAGAGAATAGAGGGGGAAAGTATAGTAAGTATATCAGGAGGCTATCAATCTAAATCACGCATCACCAGCAGGATGGCTCATGGCTTGGAAGACGAGGCCATGAAGAAAGCAGGAGAAAAAAGGAACATGTGCTACTTTTAAGCAACTTGATTTGCTGTCAATATCCAGTTACTGGTGGGATGTATTTTCAGACATGGGATGTCATGAGTACCCCAACTTCACGTTTCCTAAAGCACATCTACTGGGAGGCATCAGACTACCTGGCAGGGCTGACCATTTTCCTCGGAGATCATGGAGCAAACTCATAGTAGGTTTAAAATTAGTCACACTCTGTGTGGCCAATGATATAGTTTATTTTTTGCAACAATGTGATCTTTGCAAGCATTATTTAATTCTATTGCCTAGGTAAGAAAACTGAGGCACAGAGTGAGGTGGGCTCCGGCCCAAGGTCAAGCAGACAGTTGGTACAGCATAATTCTGAGATGTTTTTTACTTATTGAAGCCACTTTTGACTTACTGAAGCCCCTGACTCAAGCAGCTGGGGGCTTGGGAAAGGGCTGTCTATCTGCTCTGCTTGTGCTCTGCTGAGGAGACTCATCCCACAATATTAAGTAGGATTCAAGCACAAGCCACTACTGTCCTATATTAGCTTCCCTCCATGCCTCCTCCCCTGGAAAAGACATAGGGGGAAAGAAGGAGTCTTAATGATGCCCAGGGGGTGCCAAGAAGTTTAACTACAGAGAGTCATTTTTGTTAATGGAAATCTGGCTGATGTAGTTTGAGTAAGGAGGATGAGAAAATCAGTGTTTTTCTAAAGCAAATATCTGGCGCTTTCATCTTCCAGTGCTTTAACATGCAATCTGTCACCAAAAAAACCCATTTACGTGGGATTTTATGGAAAATATATCATGTTTCAGATGGCAATTGAAAAAGGGGGGGGTATCTATTGTACTGCTCAGAAATGTAATTCATGGAAACTGGGTTGCGAACCACAGGACCAGCTATTATCTCATCTGCAGGTGTGACAACACCACAACTTAATACTGATATTTCACCTTTTACTTGCCACCACCATCTTCCTGTCCACTGTATAAGTTGGGACAAAGGGTCACAAAAGAGTCCTCATCATCACCTGTCAAAGGGTCATCAGTTTCCACCCATTACATAAAACACCCCAATTCCCCAGTGCACTCCATAGGTCTCCAGGGTGCCAACCCCACACTGTCATCCACCTGGAGCACCTCACACACCTGTCAGCAATTCACACAACCAGTAATAAAACCAGACAGAGAATTCTACCATCAAGCACACTTCTCCAGGGCTTTGTTTTTCCTGGCTAAGAACACCAAGAATATCATGCACATATTTGAGCTGCTCCACCTAGTCATTATCCCAAGAGAAAAGGACAGCCACGCTTCTGGTATGTGGAGCCACACAACCAGTACAAACACAAGCTCTTCTTGGCTGAGCTGCCTTGAAGATTGCTGTGATTTGCAACTGACCCATCGCCAGCCAGTTCATTTCTTGACCACCCTGGTTGTGGCTCCCATTCTCTGCCTGCTTTTGGCATAGCAACAACATAGGCTGGGGGTTTTGTCAGGTTTCCTCCCCCTTCTCTTTTGCTTTGTGCTTGGCCAAACTCCTGCCTTCCTCTCTGCCCATTAACACGAAGCATCAGTGGGAGCGAGCGGAAGGAGGTCACTGAGCACTTGGCTGCTGCACTGTGTGGTCGCGGCCACGCAGACGCCTCATGCAAACCCTTTCAGTGAGGAGTGGGGTAGTGTCATGGCAGCATCAGGGATAGAAAGAGGGCTGACTGCACCTTGGCCATCAATGATCTACTAATGTAGCATGGAAAATCACTGGAGTCATTCCTGTAGAGACACACAAACAAAACCGAGGGATTTATTATTTTTCCCCTTGCCTTTACCCCAGCTAAAAAAAAGTCAAAAAAACCCTCATGCAAGCCTAAGAGTTTTCTTCACAAAACTCAGTGTCCTACTTGCAGCTGACTAATTTCTTTTGTAATGGATTTAACACTTGACCAAATCTAGCTCTGAGAGTGGACCTGCAACAGGCTGTTACACAGAACATGGTGGTTGTACAATTAAGAATAATCTATAGGGGTCTTCCACTTGCATTTTCAGATAATGAAAGATGCCTTTGCACCTCAGCTGCACAGGGACCGACCATTTCTACTACTGAAACTACAAGGTTAAGTGACACACCCAAAGTCAAAAAGGGCAACAACCTCCTTGATTTGCAGTCTGCTGTTTTAATACTCAAGATGATCCTTTCCAACTTGCAACATTTCCATTTCCAGATGGAAAACTGCTTCCCTCTTACGACACAGAAATCAGAAACAATACAAAATCAGCTGCTGTAGTTTTCTTTACTCTCTCCCTCTGCTTTTCCTCTCTTTCATTGGCTTATACACTGGGATCAATTACCAAAATTTCTTGCTTAGCTGAAGTTGCAGGTCTTCAGTCATTACAAAGAGAGGAATTAGATTACAGAGGAATTTACCTGTTGGAGACTGCCATTACCTTCCTGAGCAGAGCAAACAGCAGAAGTGGTGTACCACACTCACTCAAGCATGTCCAGGCCGTGCCAGCTGACACAGTGTTTCTCTGTTGCTCTGCTCTGGGGACGAGACACCACTGGGTTTCCATCTCCTGCCACTGTCACATAAATCCCCCCTCTCCCCTAACCCAAGCCAAACCACGAGACCTAAAAAGCTCTGAAGCCCATTTAGTTTGCATGAAACGGCTCTGGGATTATTTTTCTCTTATCAGGGATATTTATATCTGCTTAGAGGAAAATATGAAAAAAATTAAGGAGCTCATGCAAGTGACACTCGAGCAGGAGGATCAGCAGGTTTGTGCTAGAGTCCACCCACTCGCTCCTCCAGGAGGGACAGCAGGGAGGGCATCACACTCGTGTTGCTATAGAATGGGAAAGGAAGAAGAGTTAGGTCTTTAACTCCTCTTCCTCCTTCACATACAGGGTTCTCATTCCCTGCTCTAGGCACCAAAAAGTCTTAATGAACCCTACACAAGGCAGAGAAGTTATTTTATTGCTATTATTTCCCATCTGGTCATCTCCAGGGTGGGCCTGGGTATTTCACAAGGCCTGACAACATGCTGCTGTTGGAGCACAGCCATGTGCACAACATGCCCGTGTGCTGGCTGGGGACACCTGCCCCAACACCCCACCCAGGGGCTGCATTGGGCTCTAGACTCTTGTTGCACCGTCCAGTCTCTGTACTGCTGCTCGCTGTCATCGCTGCTGGTTTTCTCATCTCTTTCTAAGCTGGAAATACATCTCCAAAAAGAATCGGGGGGGGTCACCCCAGCCACATCTACAAACAGCGCCGTGTTCACTGGAAAGAAGGGAAGCACGTCTGCTCTCCTCCCTTACAGCAACCAGTTTACCTCTATTTTCAAGCCATGTTTATCTGTCCCTGACAACGAGTACCCAATATCTTTTCCCTGCCTGCTGTGAGAAGCAAGTTTCTCACTTGTCACTTCAGCTTGTTGTAAGCAGAAGCCTGATCTGAAAACCACCAGCAGTGATGACACGCTCAAATGAACGTCTACTGATTGAAGGCCCTCGTCATCACCCTTGACCCCAATCCTGTAGATCATGTTAAATCCAGTATTATCTCCCTGACAACTTTGTTTTCCTAAGAGGTGAAAGACTGACGCCAGAGCCTGGACCTGAGGGTCTGAGTGAAGAGCCTGTCAGGCAGAAGGTGGCTGGAGACTGGGAAGCAGGATGAAGAGGCTGAGATACCACTCTCATCTCTCCCTCTCCTCTTTGGAAGAATTTTTCTAGGGGTTAAAATGAAAGATAGTAAAAGAATAAACCAGAACTTGGACTTTGCAAAGAGAAAAGTAAGTCTAAAATTAACTAAATATCCCTTGTTGTCCTTCACTAAAAAAGTGAAACTAGCACTGTATTCAATACAGCTTTCTGCTTTAGTACAATATAAACACGTAGCCCTTTTTGTTAAGTTCATCTCACCCCTTTGAGACAAGGCACAGCTCTGATATTCGTTTCAAAGAGCCAGGTGTGATGCATCTCCTCTCCTTGGGATATATGCCACTGCCCACCACAGCTGGGGTGGACCTCCCTCCAAGGTGGGTACTCTAAGTCCCATCCTCACTGAGCCATTCTTATAGGCACCATGAGACACACTCTTCCAATCTTATCTGACCACTCCCTGAGGGACCTGGATGGATTTAAAGTAAGACACAACTGATTGTCTCCATATGGAAACAACTTTGCCTCTACTCTTCCGAACATGAAGTTTTTAAATAGGCCTTGGTAGAAATGACAACATGCCTCAATGTATAGAAGACCTGTACAGAACACACACACTAATAGGATAAGGGGGGCTAAGGGGGAAGAAAAAACCTTAGGCTCATATACTGCTTCTTAACAGAAATGTAGAGCCTTACTAGGTTATTTGCCTGCAAAAAATCACAAATTTACAAAAGATCTTCTTGAAATGTGTAAACCACAGTCCAACACGGAAAAACAAGCTGTTGAAGTGCTATGCAGAAGTGAGATCATAGTTATATTATTGGACCTGAGAAATGGAAAAGTCATTGTATGACTGAAGGATTAGGAGTGGGGACGGTAAGTGCTGAACTTTGTATCCTGGCTTATGAAGAGCCATCTCAACCAGGAAAGCCACACAGCTGAGGAGATGGATTAGAGTCTTAACCTGTTCAGCAACAAAACTAGCAATAATATTGTGACAGGAAAGAACTGCCATCATGCAAAAATTCACACTCTGGAAATGATGGGCTGTATTTAAAAACTACTTTATGATTTAAAAGAATTACAAGTTATCAGGTTTATGAGATTTCATTATATGAGTTTAAGAGACTGGGATTGGACCTGTTAATTCCATATAGGTCATGTCTTCTATAAAATAGCTGGTATGTCAGCAATGCACTCTGGTTTAGCTATGTCTGGTGAGATTTCACATACTGCACTTATTAAAAAAAAGTGTGCCACCCCCAGCAGTTTATAGAACATGCTGTGGAAAATCCAGGAGCAGTATCATTCCATAAACACATTTAATACTCACACACATTATATAAATATACACGTATAGACACATATACACACACAAGGAGGAGGATAATGAGGCGATAAATTGTGGAAACATGATAAATTGCATTTATCTGGCACCTTTGATTGCTTCATCTGTTCTCTCCTCACTAATCCATCTCTGTGGAGACTGGTTTCGAAGATTAAAAATCCCTGAGAAGTTTAGAAAACAGCCGTATTTTTTTTTAATTAGCCTTGAAAGATTTGCTTGCTTACCACTATAATGTTGTACACTTTATTTGATCCAACAGTAATCTTGATCCAACATGCAGAATGAGGAATATTCTCTGCTGGCTTAGACTGGAAAAAAACCCCATGTAACCTGGATAGGAACTTTATGCTTTATGGTGTAGGGAATCTTCTTTTTTTCCAGTCATACATTGCACATAACCCATGATCATTATGTCAAGAGAGATTTTATTCAATGTTTAACTTGGTAAACAGAGATAGTGCTGAAAAGATCTTTACATTTCAGTGGGCTCAACTTATGAGTACCAGGACAATAAGAACATTCAGGATTTGTCTAAAAGTGAGTGTTCATCAAACTGCTCTCCTCTGAACTAATCCTAAGGAGATACGTTTGTTATCGGAAATAACCCACTCTTAGGCTATTATAGGTGCACCGCTTTGCCTCCTGTCTCAGGACACACCCTACTATTGTCATTATTAAACCATGTTTTATGACCTAAACACAATTACTTAGAGTGACTTGCCTTTAAATCTGTATTGATAACTAAACAAAAGGAGTGAATGTTCCATTTTCTACTGTATTTACTTACTTGGCAGTATTTGCACAACTGATTTACCAACCCTAATGCTATGTGCAGAGACGTATTTACCATCTGATTGGGAAAAAGCAGGGAAATGTGAAGGCTGGGAGGGAGCAGGAGGGGCACACCCTCTTCACGCAGCAGCAGCCGTGCTACTTGGCAGGAGCAGACCCATTTGGACAGGCTGGAATTCCTGCCAGACCATCAGTCTATTTTTATAAAAGCCAAGTTTGTTTATCAGCCATGGTCATGAAGTCACCACCTCCTGAAAGCTTTTGAGAAGCCAGCATGAAACGAGCTTCATCCTAGTTCCTGTTAGAACAGCCTCACTCATAAATAGCTAGAGGTGGGCCAGGTCCAAGCCCCAGAGACATTACTGTACCCACCATCTCAGTGGGTTCACCCCTTGCTAAAGCCAGCAGTAGGGCTGAGCATGTCAGCTCCATGTCAGCAATCCCCTCCCTAAATGGAAGGTAGGACTTTTAAAGCATAACCATGAGTGTGGGGCATTGAGCCAGATAACCTCCAGAGGTTTCTTCCAAAGGAAATTATTGTGTGACGCACAGAATGACCTCCACTGGAACATCACCCACAAAAACCTCCCACCCAAATCCTACATGTAATGTTCTTCCACTGATTTTGATTAAGCGCTAAAGCTGCTCACAGTGACACATACAGAATGCAGGCAGAGGAAGGCACATTATAATCCTGATTCAGCATTGGGGGTTAAATGGATAACAGGGGAAACATCCATGATTGTCTGCCGATATTATCAATTAAAACAGAGGGTCATTCCAGAAACTATGAGGGGGGTCTTACATGTGGAGCCACCATTCTCCGTATTCCCACAGAAGAGTCTTTTCTTCAGATTCCTCGTAAAGGAACACCTCTCACTAACAGCAAGTTTTCCAAACAAACTCTTAGGTAGGCAAATAATCTAGCCTGGTCCCCTAATCCTCCAGAGGCTTCTGCAGTGTATGAATTCTGAAGCATTGAAATCAAAGTCAGAATATTAAAAAAGGTACCGGGTTGAAAAGTACAGCTGTGGCATGACTAGCTTTAAGCCACGTTTTATCAAAATCAGTCCATCAAACTGACAAGACATTCCCTACTTTCACGCTGTAAGAACAACTGTACTTCGGAACAGCACTGTGAGGAGTCGAAACTCAATTAGGAATGAAGCCAAATAATAATTGGATTCATTTTTGAATATTAATAGGATTGAACAATTAAGCAAGAAAAAAGTGAATCTCAAAAATCTGAAACACGATTTCAAGTAATAACTCCTTTGAGCAACAAGAACTGCCACCAGCTCCTAGGCTGATGAGGAAGTACACAGCTATTCCTGTAAATGTAGGATATTGTCTGAACTCCTTAAAGTTGTCAAAACCCACAAAAAATACCTTTGATAGGTAGAGGAGGATACTCTGGGTTAACAGCTTCACTTCATTTCCACACTTAAATTTTGGAGGAATGCTTGCACACACCTAGAGCAGGAAACATCCATTCATTGTTCCTCCTTAGGAATATACTCCAAAGGGCAAGTGATAAAGGCTAAACAAAAGTAAATTGTTTCACAACAAAAGAAAGCATTAATAAATTCCGCTCATGAGCGTCTTCAAGTTTCATTAGAAAACGGAGAGTTAAGGTCAACCAAATACAGGAAGATATTAAGTCAAGATAAATAAACTAGTGGCCCCCTTTTTTCCTCTAAGCTCGGAAGAAAGGGGCATAGAGCCAACCAGTGCACATTCTTCAACAAAAGCTTCAGTTACCTCTTCTCAGGGGGTCAGTTGTACTGTGGCTTAATATAATAGCTAGTTGGAAGCATAAACAAATTAGGACTGTTAGTTTGAAGGGGGACATGACCGTCGCCTTAGTATTGACCATCACAAGGTCAACAATTACATGTTCAAACAGCTAGCAGGATTACAGCATCACTGAACAGCTGGGGTTGGAGGGACCTCTGGTCTAGTCCAACTGCCCTGCTCAGAGCAGGGTCAGCTACAGCAGGTTGCTCAGGGCTGCGTCCAGTTGGGTTTTGTAATCTCCAAGGATGGAGGTGCCATGATCTCTCTGGGTAAACTGTTCCAGTGTTCAATCACACTTTAAAAAAGTAAAAAAGTGTGCTGTTCCTTACTGAAATAGAATTTCCTGTGTTCAAGTCTGTGCCCACTGCCTCCTGCCCTGTAACCAGGCATCACCAAGAAGAGCTTGGCTCCATCTTTTTTACTCCCCCATCAGGTATTTAAACGCACTGACAAGATCCCTCTGGTCCCTGTACCTCAGGCTGAACAGTCCCAGCACTCATAACCTTCTCTTACATGAAAATGCTCCAGCTTCATCATCTTTAGGGCCGTTTGGTGGATGTGCTTCACCAAGTCCATGCTTCTCCTGTACCGGGGAGCCAGCATTGGACCCAGCATTCCAGACATCACTAGGGCTTAGCAGAGAAGGATCACTCCCCTCAGCCTCTTTACAGTCCTCCTGGGTCACTGACTGTGTATCTGCAAGGAAGCCAAATGCACGGGCACCCACATGGGATCTTCTAGGAGGGAAGAGGCTACACCTGCTCAAATATGGTCACTTTCCCTGCCACTTTCCCAGGAACTGTGGGTGAGCACACCCGCCATGCTAAGTGCACCAGCATGTTTTCAGGAGGGCTTTAGAAGGCTGAGGAGGAAGAGGGTCCTTCAGCCTAACTCCCCACCACAGAGCAGGCAAGTTACATGTTTGAGATGAAAACAGCACGTGCACTTTAAGTCTTAACACTGCCAAGCTAGCCTAGGCTATTTTTTGGGTGTTGCCCCAACATCTTGATCAGCCACAGAAATGTCTCAGCTGGAGTTTAGTCACGCTTCTGACCCAGACTAGCTGGCACCACTGGGTTAAACAAAGGGCAGCCCTGCCTTGCCTCCTTCCTGCGCCCAAATTAATCAATCCATCCCTCCAAATATCAAAAGGATGTGAGCACCTGAATAGAGAGGGGTTATGCAAGAGACTAGTAGATTTAAGTAACTACTTTAAATTATCAAGAAAATATCCTCAATCCGCAACAGTCTTCCAAAGGAATTCTTGGATGCCTTCACCTCTATTTCTTCAGAAATATAAAAACAGATTTGATAATACAGATAAAAATACACCTCAGCAAGGAATCCTGTTCTGTCAGAAAAATGAAAAGGAAAATGGAGAGTGTCTTACACCACTTTAAATTCTATGATTGTTGCTCTAATTATGGTGATCATAACCTGGAAAAGGGAACAACGCTAGTTCGTTCCCACAAGCTCCAAGCATGGTGTCAGGGCTATTTTTACCGATTAACAGTTCTCCAGCTTGTCACAGAGAAAATACATTGAGCAACAAGTCTGACTGCTTCAACTCATCACATGATCTGCCTTAAAAAAACTTTTGTTTTTGATAGAATAAATTAGCATGCAAATATGAAACAGCATTTCACAGCATCCGCTCACACATTATGTTGCGTATCCTGCATGTGCATGTAAAATACAGAATATAATACACATACAGAGAACATGCAGGGATTACTAACTGGGTACAAAATGTATAAACCACTTCTTTTCTAAAAGCAACAACATTTGTGCTTGAATTACTTGTCATCCAGGTAGCAGGCTGGTGTTCACACTGCTACTTTAAAAACTTATGCAGCTCCACCGAGTTCTGTCTTTCCTGAGATAAAAGCATGTCCTGAATATTCTTTATTCTTCAGGGCTACTAATTTGAACACACCTGTCACTCTAAGTAGAGGGAGTTGTGGAATATTGACATTCTATTGAATTATTTAAGATAAATTAACAATGTTTCACATCCTAGGAGATTGCCATTTGCAGAAAAAGCCTGACACTGTGTGTTTAGACGTAGTAGCCAGAATGTGGTGAAGTTACAATTTATAAACTATTTTTTATTCCTCATGGAAATAAACAGCAGCCACACCAGCTGACTGCATGTGACTTGCCTCAGTGCTGCAAGCAGAACTGCAAGTTTTGAATATTTTATTCTGCTTTGTTACAGATGGCAAGGACAGGAGTTCTTATGTATCCTCTCACTAATTTATGGCAACACCAGCCCCTTTCCAGTCAACGTAGACAAAATGTTGATGACTAGACTTGAAGCTACAGGATGCTCATCCCCTGTCAGCAGAAGTCATGTTGAGACTTATAACAGGGTTAGAAGGCATTAGCTCTCCTGCTCTGGAAATCCCAAGGAGGGACCTTGAACACTGTTGCTGTTCCAGGCCTCTACCCTGACCGCAGGCAAGAGCTGAGACACCATGAACTCCAGGCACGTCTATGGTCACACAACACACCTGTCTGCCCGTGCACAGACACAGATCTTTATAAGGCTGGAGAGTTTGGAGAAAAAGTTCAGAAATAAGAGGCAGCATTAATTCTTAATGGGTGCTGTTGCATAGGTGTTCAAGCCTCGATGTCGATGTTCTCAGACAACAACACGGCTTGGTGAATCACCACCATAATTCCTTCAGAGAATTATGGGCTTGAGCTGATGTACAGAGAAATTCTGTCCAAGATTCAACACCAACCCACTCTGGGTGAGTATACCGGACTGTGGAACATTAGAATGGAAAGGCATACATGTATATACACATAAACAGATCCATCTATATATATAATTGTATGTGTATATTATTTCTTTATTTTTAAGTATGTATGTATACATGAGCAGAGGGAAACTTATGAAACATTTCCCTTTCTCATTTTTTTTTTTAAGCTTTTCTGCAAAATACAGAGTAGATGTTCAGAAGGGAAGAAGGGTGGTTGAAGAAGGATGTCCCCAAAGAACAGAAGAGAGTAGCACTGTCTGCTTGCACATTTTCAGGTGGATGTGAGTCATCAAGATCTGAAGGACCAGTGAGTTGCCTGCACTTTGCTGCTTATGCTGAGGAGTGACCCTGGAACAGCAGCATGTGTGCTAGGGACACAGACAGTGGGAACAGGGCTGTGCCTGGGCTCCATACTCTGGGAAGGAAGCCCATCCCTCCTATCCACCCAAAGACCTTTGAACATGGAGAGGAGCAGTTCGGCAACTCACGGGCCACCAAGGGCACAGTACCGCATTTGCAAACATAATGCTGAGTCACTAACCATGCCAGAGAGACTGACAACAGGAGATTAGCATGAATTTATGGCTGAAGTCCCTCATTTTTCTTCATCATGGTAATGACTCATTTCCTACCCACAGGGGCAAAGGCCTGGCTATAAAACCTCCCATTGTTTCTCTCACTTACCTGGTAAGAAGGAGATTAAAATGGACATTTATTTATACTCTCAGTTTCTACAGAGAATTATGTAGAAGGAGTTTGGGAAAAGATTTCAAAGAGAAGAGCGTGTGCATGTGTGGATGTGGAAAGAGGATCTGAAAGGAAAATAAGACAAAACCCAAAATGAGCTTAATCTTCAATTCAGCATTAGTTGGATTACCCTTTATATACAAATGGATATACATCTATAATCTTGCAGATAGAACCGTAAGCATACATGGAGCCAGGCAGAGTGTGAGTGCCCACACCAACATGTTCCCGAATGAGGCTGATGCGAGCCCTCAGTTATTTTGTCCATCCCACCTTTGCTGGCAAAGTTTCTGAATCTCTCACATGCTTTAAACAGCTTCTTGCTCAGTCCCAGTGTGCCACTACATTTATTTATTTTTTTAAATACCCCCCCCCCAAATATATTCTTATATGTTTTTGAGGTTATTATTTGGGGAGGGGGGAGGACAGTAATCAGCTAGGGAGAGGTTTCAAAATCCATCATCTCTAAGCTCATTAGAAAACCAAAGCATTTTATCACTTATAAGATAACCAAAAGGGCCTAACATACCAAATCTTAATCATCCATCATCTCTGCAGGCAACAAGTATTTTAAATTTTAAATACTGCATGTTTCCAAAATGCTGTTGGTTTTTATGAACGATCTACAGTAGGTTCAATACAGCTGGAGTCATGCTAAGAAGGAAGCTAATTTTACAGCAATGAGGGGAAGACCATCTCTCAGCAGCACTAAAGAAATACTCTCTTATTTTCTTTTGAACAGCTTAAATAGAACTTTGCTACCACTTGTTCCTCACCATTTAACTTATCAGTCTTCAAATCATACTAATTAAGCATTTATTATACATAGTAAACCACATAAAGAAACTTCTTGTTCGGGAAAAATGCCAAATGCTACATGGAGCTCTGTCAAAGTCTTCTCCCACCTTCCGTGGGAGCAGTATGATCCAGAAAAAGAATCGACATAACTCTTTTTCAACACACAGGTTTTCTATTATGTGTACTTAGCAACTTATGTGGAGCATCTTCATACCAAGATGGCCATAATAAGTACTTTGATGTATTACCCTTAAAACAAAGGGCTTATATACACAATTGAAATGACTGCAACTCAGGAGTTACCAAGCGCCAGTTGAGCTCTTGCACTTCAGCTGATGCTTCACACTTTATTAACTCTCAGTAATTCCTAAACCTAAACTGTGATTAAACACAGTTTATCTTCTGAAAGTGCTGAACACTTCTTTTCAAGGGAGCTTCCCAAGTCAGGTGTCCAGCATCAGTTGTCATTTTGAAAGACTCAGCCTACATGTTCTCACAGCGTTTAACTCTTGCTGACACCACCACAGTCACTCGAGTGCAGAAAGCAAGGACAGGAAGCAATCCTCTAATTACCATGCTGTTAAACTGAAGTGTTGATTACTGGCTGCTAGAGAAGGAAACACTTCTTAGTCTGCTATCCCTGTTGATAGAGATGGAGCCCTGAGTAGAATTAGATATAAAATATTCAGAAAGGCACTAAAGTAACAATAGTAACCTGGGGATATTATAAAGGAAAAGATACATCTTAACATACACATTTTCATATTTCCCCTGTTTGCCACCCATCAGTGTTTAGTGACACTGATGTAAGAATGAGGAAGAATCCAGCTTAATTTCAGACCTCAGGCTGGTTCTTACAGACCTGACAGTACAAGGCAAAGACCACAAAACTGAAACGTGTAAGCTGGGCAAATACAGATCAAAAAATGTCACTGAGAACAGTATATGGAAAAGGATCATTTTTATGAAGGTATTCTCAGAAATATACTTTAAAATAAGTCTTTAAATACAACGTATTTCCGCACATCTTTTTTTGTGACTTTAAAGAAGTTGCATTTCTTGGAGGGCACTGTGTTCTCTTGAGGTATAAGAAGAGCACGACTAGTGATGAACTTCGTACAACTGAAACACTGAAAGAGCTTTGAAAATTATTAAAGAAATTAGAAAAATCCTGTGCTAGTGATCTCTTTTATTTTTTTTTTTTATTTTTTTTTTTTTTTACATTATAAAGTAATAAACAGTAAAACCTTAAATTGCAAGGCCTTCAGTCAGGTCATGCTGATCTCAGTATCTTTAGTTCTCATCCATCTTACCCGCCACCGAAGGTGGTGTACCTTTGATGTGAACTAATTACATTCGAAACATTTTGTCAAACAGCTTAATGCAGATGCCAAATAAGCTCTGTCTGTCTAAACAGGGCTTTAGACAACTTATCACTTCCAGTGTTAACTAAGAGCTAAGTTCCACTTCAAATAGAATATTATGCTGCACAGAAAAAGAGCTGCATATAAAACTCCTAAAAAGCCACATTATTGGTTTTTTATTTCAATGTGGCTCCATTCCCATTGTTCTGATAGAACGGGCATTACTGTGTATGGGTGTGTATGCACACATGTGCAACAATAAAATACACAATGCTGAAAGCAACAATTCTTTTATCTGAAAAAACTATCTACATGACAAGAGAAAGTGTTTTAGAACAAGGCATTCTGTCTGCTGTCTGCAGCATCACTTCACGATCCCCTCAAACGAATCTTGTTTATTAAAAATGTATTAAAAAGAATGATTATTGCAAAACAAAAAACAGCAAGGGGGGGAACAACCACCAAAATTCTGCATCCAAAGAATCGGAGCCCAGGGTGCTGGAGGGGAAAGGAAATTGTTCTCCTGATCCTGTAAGTGAAAAACGTTCTTTCACTTCTGGCCAAAAGTATCTAAATTTTCTCCCTGGGAGGAGGGAGGTGAGGCAAGGGAAGTCAGGGGAGAAAGACACAGCAAGGGCAGGCTCTGAAGGGACTGGAGTTCAGTCAAGATGCTTCTTAAAAAATCTCCTATTTCTTCTGCAGATACTCATATTTGTTTAAAACAGCTCCACTGTCTTTTCTTTACAAAAAAAAATAATCTAACACCGAAAAATCAAAAATACATATTCTAACATGTCTGGATGAAACAACAGCCCTCCCTATGATGGCCACCACCATTCTCTCATTAGACCAGTTTTTTAACGGGTGCCCTCATACCTTTCCTTTGATGTACAAGTACAAACCCCTCCGCTTTTTCCATCAGTTTTGGCTCTTGAGCATGCAAGCAGTGATCTGAAACCCTTTGCTATACTTCTCCACGTGTTTTCAGCAGGGTCTGGTTCACAGAAGATTTCTTCTTTCCAAGAAAAATGGAAAGGTTACAAGTTTTCCCACAATTTCAAAAATACCAAGTACACTGTCCAGGGTTTTCCATCGGAAAAACATTATTAAACTTGGCTAGAAAGCATCTGCTTTTGAAAGCAGGGAGAGCTGTTCGGTTCTCCTTATACTGGTGAATATTGCAGCCTTTTAAAAATGCAAACATTATATACCATGACAATGTTGAGAAAAATCTAGATTGTAGGCTTACAATGGCATTAAATGGGAGAAACAGTAACATCCTAGTCCCACCTTTTCCCACTGTCTCTCCCTGTTTGTATCACCCGAAGCAACTTATCTGCCTTATGGTAACCTGGAGAGAGGAGCTGATGTAGGGTTTGACTTAATTTGGGAGGGGGAAGGAAAAAAGGAGGGAAAAAACAGCCCAGTTCTCTTATTTGGCTCACATGTCAAACCTCAAGGCAGAGGGCATCCAGCAGCATCACTGCCTGGGCTAATTTAGATGCTTGTGAAGCTCCAGCACCCTCCAGTTTGATGGCTTCCTAGTATCTGAGTCAGTCATTCAACTAAAACCAAGTATTTGATAATTAAATAAGAGGTGATAATCAAGATATACACTTTCAGTTGCAGAAAAGTTAATCACTGCTTGCTTGCCTAAGAATTTAACTGGATTCTCAAGATATTACCAAGTCCCAGAAAACCTTGCTAACTGCTCAAATCTGGAGGTTGTTGCTCTGCTCATCTTCTCTCTTCTCCTTTTGCTTTCTGTTTTTCACCTAGAACAGATCCAATGCAACTTCCAGAATTTTAAACCATCTACTGTGGGCATACAGGAGAGACCTGACAAGCTCCCTACGGGCTCAGAACATCTTTAGCTCCATCCCCACCTGGCCAATGCTCTTCACTTGGTTCTTACCATTGTTCTTCTCTACAAATCACCAAACCTCAAATGGGTCCTGCCTTCACTTCTCCTGCACTACCATGCAGCATCCATGTGGTTCCCCATGTGGTGAACTTACAACCATCTCTACAGGGAGCTCATAACACTCAAAAAAAACCACTTCTAATATTGCCTGCTCTTTCCAGCAAACTCCCCAACCCAAAGGCACCAGTCCCTGCCAAGAGCAACAGATTAAAACCAATTTAAGAATTTAGAAGAATGTTTCTGAGTTTTGAAGAGCCAGTGCATGCTCAGTAAGGAAGACCATCTCATTACACATCACCTTCTCACTGTCTTCTACATTCAGCTTCCTTTGAAGACTTGGCTTCCAGAAGAAAATGAGATTTATCAAGTTTGCGTATGACTAGATTTCTAAAGGTCAAATTTAGGCTAGAAACAGGGAGGTGCACTGTAAAGAGGACAAACTCATATCTCTCCCTCCCCTTACTGTAAATGGCAAGCAATCAACCTGTGAAATTCACTGATGCAGAGGTCAAAGACGAAATCCTGTGGGTGGATAATTTTACAACCATAACAACACTTACAGTTACACAAGTCCAGCAGTAACAGGACAACCAAAGGCCATAATTTTAGGGTGTAATCTATTTGCAAATGGCTCAGGAAAAGACACTCTCCACCGGTGGCACGTCACACAGACACGTGTACAGACAGACAACGGGGTTCTAATCTGCAAAAACCTGTACTTGGTAAGTCACCCATGTCCTTAAATGTTTGTGACATCTATCTTTGTGCTAGAAAGAAGGGACCATCCGTACCCTGTGATCTGGTATGTCACGTCAACCATGTCTAGGAGAAGGGTCCCCATTAGAAAACCAGTGGCCTGAATTATCATTTCAGTATATATTTCCCTGCTACACCAATGTTTCAGAAACAAGCCACGGCAGAGGTCAGGGAAAGGCATCCCACAGAACAGCAAATAATGAAAAAAGGGTGCAAGACAGTGATAATGCTCAAGGATCAAAGTGCTATTCAGTCATCCCCATTATTATGTCTCACTGATATTTCAAGCAAATCAATCTGATCTCATCAGTGTGCCTACTAATGTTTTTAAATACAAATAGCAATTTCTTCTAATAGTACCTAGATTTCTCTCCTGCAAATGTCTTTGGAATTCAGATCTTATTAGCCACAAGAATTCCAATTACACATCTCTTCTCATTTCTACCAGCTGATTATTAGCATTAGATGATAATAGAGTATTTTCTGCTAATATATTTCTTAATAACATCAAACTGCAGAATGTCTTTGTGGTCTAATAATTGAATAACTGCACTGAAGAGAGTACTAAATTACTAGGAAATGTTTTACTTTAAGTCTTTGCAGTTCAAAAACACAGAATATTTAAAATACAGTTTAGCTGCATTCATCAGGCAAGTTATATTTGCAACCAAAGAAAAATGAAACTGTTTAAAGATCAACACAATTCAAGTTTCTAGTGGGGAAGGAGGGAGAAGACAGCTACATCCACATGCACACACAGATAATACAAGTTTTAATACTGAGAAAATAAGAGAGAGAGTTGGATTTCCGCATTTTGTTATCAGATCTCTTAAGTGTAGGGAACGATACCCCAAGACACACATTCACAACACAAGCTGGTATCAGCTACTAATTTACAGAATATTTTTCTTTCATTAAGGACCATGAACAAGAAATATTAAAGCAAGAAATCAGAAAGGGCTCAGAGAACGATGGACATCGGAGACCACTGTCAGCATAAAAGATCCTCATATGTTTACACTGCAAAACTCAACCAATAAAAGAAATTATGAGTAATGGATCCTGTGCTGCCAGGGACTCTTTAAATTAGCCATTGACTCCTGCAAAAGAGTAGAGCTCTAGGGCTGGGATAGGCACTGCAAGTCACAACTAAGGAATGATAATGGGAAGCATGAGTTAGCTTGAAGTTCATCTTTCCCTCATCCTTCCAGGCTCATATAGTGCCACCTCTGCCTGTTTCCCCACCACTCTCCAAAATCTGCACAGGGAAATGTGCACCTATTGATTGATCCACATGCCTAGATAAATAGTATCTTGACTGGGAAGAGTTCAAGGTAAACACTTCAACTAAAGAAGAAAACAAGTAAGGAAAGGAGGAAAAGAGTTCACCTCTTTATTCGGTATCCTGTGTGGTGCAAATACACCCAATTAGATGTGTCCATGTAATTTTCACATCAAACATCATGAACTCCATACTCAGCTCCCAAGGCAACTAATTGCATAGCTCACAGTGGATTTTCCCAAGTTTTTTGAGAACACTGCTGGCACTCTTCAATAAAGCCATTTAACATAACAGAAGGTTAAAGTGAGACACAAACACTTGCTTTTTTTAATTTACACCTTTCATTTACTTCCACAGAAATGTCAGGAAAGGGCTGAGATACTGTGTGATGTACTGTCATGTATGCTTTCTTTTAAGAGCTGGGTTAAAAGAAAAGGCTTGGATTAAGAGAATGTAATCAAGATCTATACCTTTAACAAATTTTTAGATCGTCAGAAGAGGGTGCATGCTCAAGGGCATTGATCTTAACGTGCCTTCAGAACAAAAAGCGAGCCTCCTGTCTTACATATTTACAGACATGAAAACAGGTGGTAGGGAAAATCTGCAAATGTAATGACTTTAGATGATCTTTTTCAAAAAGTCAGGTAGAACCGACCTTCACCACAAGGACCAAGCTAGTATAACACTATGCACATTACACTGAATGCTACAAACCTACCCAGCATGAGAAACTATCAGCCTTTTTATCATTATATTTATGTAGTTGTAGTAATTTTTTTGATGAATGTCTTTCATGAACCACTAAGCTACAGAAAATCCTTTTTTAAAGTAAGTGTAACATGACCCAGCACAGGGAGAGCGGAAGACAGTGTTGGATGCACCAACCTGACATTATTGTGTAGGCTGCATTTTCAGCCTTCGGGGCTTCTCCAAAGGTGGTACTTACATCCAAATTAAGGAAGCTATTTAAGCATGTGAATGGGCTCACACATCTCACCTCTTGCATCAGGGACGTGGTTTCAGCACCGTGCTGAACTATCGCCCTTACTGCAGCTTTCCTGGTCAGGGAACCCCATCTCACTCTCCTCTTTTTTGATGGCACCCTAAAGTCCCATGTTCTCCAACTGGCAGATGCTACTCAGAAAACATGAAACATGAAAAACAGATCTCTCTCTTAGAAAGTCAACACCACCTTCTTCGCTTCCCAAAGATATTTGCATCAGGCTGATCAAACACAAGGGAATAAAATTATTGCCCGTTTCCCTGTTCCAAAACTCCACTAAGGGAACTCCCCTCATGTAAACTACTGAAGGAGGACTCCTTACAGAGCTAAACCGTCAGATACTCTGCAAATCCAGCAAACAACAGATATGTTCTAAACACACAATGAGGACCCCAGTGGGTTCAGGAGAGCGTCCAGCAGTGCTGCCAAGGCCCTGTGTCACTACAATTTATTTCAATGTGCAAGCACTGTAATTTACAACCGGGCTAGATCTGCGCACCCAGAGTGAGGAGAACCCACGGCTATAATAAAAACCATATAAATAAGGGTTTTAATTAAAAACATTGTGCAATATACAAAATCATTACTTAGAGGAGTAGAAAGGAGGGGGCTGAGTTTTTCCCCTTGCATTTTTAAGACCAGTTTTTGAGAAGGAGCAGGAAAGACAACAGTGGAGAGGTACATTATAAAACTTCTTTAAAATGAGTAACACCAGAACTAAAGTGTTCAGGGGGGGAAAAATGCACAGTATTCGAAAGAAGGATGGACATTTTCTTAGCAAAAGAAAGGAAAATTAAGCAAAGTTATTACAATGAAACCTACTCAGGTGTCAGATTTATCTCTTCCAGTTTGTGATCACCAATAAGACACTCCAGTAAATGTCTCCTGACATCCCCTTAGCCAAGAGCCTCCCAGATCCCCTACTTTGCCACCCAAAATTTTGCCAAAATGAGATCCACTGGGGAAAACAGGGGAAGCCAAAACAACACTGACACTGTTTAGCAGAAAGCAGAAGTGTATCCCACAGCTGTTAACCATGTTCAATAAACAGGAGAGGAATTAAATAGTGTTTAAATTAAAGAAGTAAGTTCATACTGAATAATATGAACTCCTGTTGGAAGCACCATGGTAACAAAGACAGCGAAGAGCCTCTACTGATGGGCACCATTCCCAAAGGGCTTCCTCAGAGGAACTGAATTCATACAATGAGTGACGTGAACAGAACTATAGCAGGGAGAAAGTACGAAATGTAAAGGTAAGTTCATGCTTCAGTGGGAGTATCAAGCTTGCACTCACTGGCATGGCACTGTACTATAGCCAGAGCTTCAAACGTGTCCAAGGAAGAAGAAGGAAAAAGCCTACAAGGCCATCCAGTGTGGTTGGCTGATGTAAAAATTATCATTTCCAACACAGGCTGGGCTTGCTGAGCCGCTGCAGACCTGCTGAGAAAAGCACATGTCCCCAGCCACAGTGGTGTGATAGAAACCCTCAGCAGAAGGATGGCAGGGCTGCAGCAAGGCAGCCCAACCTCCTTCCGAAGGGTGTGAGCAGACTGCAGCCACTATCTCTGCCTGTGGGTTGCAGTAGAGACAACACATTCATTTTCTGTGCTTCACAAGGACACTCCCTCTTCCCCCCACCACTCCACACAAGACCACTTGCACTGTAAATTAAGTGTGATGTGTAAGTAGTTTCATTCACCCTTCAAGAGACATGGGCCAAACCAAGGCACACCGCCTTCAAGAATCCTGCTGCCTTAGCCAAACTCCAATCGTTTCATTTCTAGTGTTTTTACCCAAAGAAATTGCCTATTTAAAAGATGAGAACAGCACTGTAACAGAGACCAGACACTTGGAAATTTAGCACAACACATGAAACAGTGTCTCACAGAATGGTAATTAAAAAAATGAATAGAAAATTGACTTGGCTACGAACACCATCATATGGCCAAAATGCGCAAGCTAAGCACATGTTAGGTATTGTACAGCATATCCACATGGGTATCCCAAAGCTTGGTGCTAGGATAGCTTGGATTTAAATACTTTGGAAATAGCATTATCTGAATGGGGTTTAGAGCCAAAATTATGAAGGAAGTCGCTGCTTCCATTCAGTAGTAGAGAATTCTAATCTCTCTTTGAGATCAGGAAGATCTCAGAAATATTAGGAACACCTAATTCTTGTTTGAACAAGAAACTGCAGGCTTATAAATACTAACAACCCATGTTTCTCTTTAGACTGCCAGACAGGGACAGCTACAGGACAGCCCACACCTGTTACTCTAGAGATCCTGAGTTTACTGTCCCTCTCTGAACATTGCCAGGACAGGCAGATAAGAGGATTTCAAGCAATACCCCACAGAGGTAAACCAAGAGACAGCAGTGACCAAAAAGACATTAAGAGAACAAAACCTTTTCAAGAGACACTTCCATCAAAATTTGTTAAGTTGAAAGTGTTTTAAATTTTATACTTTTAAATGCTGAAAAAGAAACCCCTAAATGTTTTAAGAATATCAGATAGATGAGATAAGTTGGGGGAAAGGGAAGAATCATTGGGTCCAGCCTAGACTATCTCCCTACAGCTCCTATTGAGGACAGTATGGGAGGAGGGATGCAAACACAGGGACAGCATTGGAAGGGACTGGAGTAAGAGCAAAAGGCAACAACAGCCTCAACAGCAGAAAGTAGAGCTGCCTGTTAGAAAGGGAAGGGAAGGAAAGCTGCTAGCATGGGCTAAAATGAATATTCCCTGCAGAAGGAGAAAACAGAGGATTTCATGCTTTCTGAGCATTTGCATGTGATGACAGGGAAAGACACGAGTTTAACATATACAGTAGGTGCACAGAAACTTGTGTGCAAAGCACAATACATAAACCAAAGGTAAAAGGCATGTTTTGCTCCAACGCAATGCATTTTACTTCTTCCCTTGAATCCACTCAACTCACCAGAGGCAGACCCAGTACTGCTCATCAGTCTTTTATTTTTTTCCATTTGTTTCAGCCATGGACAGGCTGTACAGAAAATGGTGATTGTTGTTGTTGTTGCTGTTCCAGCCTGGACCCACAACCTGCACAGATCAAGTTCTTTTGAAAAACCCAGTGGAACACCTAGCAAGAACACAACACTGGCTAACAAAAGAAAAGCTGAAAGCTGATAAAATCAAGTCTCACAGGGGCTTGTTCCAGGTGGCTGTGAGAGGGAGGAAACTGTTTCTTTAAACAATGGGCTGCCTGCCACCCATTTGCATTAAACATATCCATGACTCAGGCAGTGAAGTGGTGCAACATCAGTGGTCAGGGACTAGCTCCGAGCATATGACCAAGAAAGAATGGATTGGAATCAACAACCTAATTACACCAGAAGGATTTCCTCAGCTGGTACCAAACAGCAGAAGGGACTAGGTACCACACAGTGGAGCTGCTGCTTCCCATGTGACTCTTGTCAGGGGACTCTGGCACTCGTCATTTTTTGGCAATTATGAAAATGTGCTTCTGTGCTTGCTCAGGATTTTCCAGGATGCATCAGTTCCCTCTGGTTTCTTTCAATACCCTGGAAGTCATAAGGCACTGGCAGATAAAACAGTCCACGTTGTCACTCCCTTGGGGTGAAGTATCATTTTGCCTTGGACCTCTTCTCGGCTTGGGAGAGGTGGATATTTGGTTGAAATGTGGTCACTTGCACCTGCAGGATAAATGAATTTGAGAGAGGCACCAATCCCAGCATTCAAATGGAGCTCCCCAGACAAGCAGTATGGACACACAGCAGTCACTTTTAACCTTCTTCGACTTTCTAATGGAAGGCAGGGGTCCTAAAGGGAGAAGGTTAGTCCACTAACAACAGGCTTTTCCTCAATTATCTTTACCTCCTCTGTTACAACTTGCTTAGGGACAGGCCGCCCATGGTCATGAGTCAACAGATGACAACCTGGAGGCCCATGGCCTGCAGTCTCAGTTCCCTCCAATGCTGAGCAACAACAGAAGTGAAATGTGACCCTGAACCAGAATGTGAAGAGACATGTTGGTACTGATGGATACTCAGCTGAACATAAGGCAGTGTTACTGCAGGCTGCCTTTAGCAGCTTGCTTTTGTTGCATTAAAGGAGAACAAACCCCACAGTGAGCTCAAAGCTCATTTACTTGGTTCACTGTAAATTCCAGAGGCCAGACTTGGTTGTCAGTTGCATAAAACACAAAAACAACTATTTCAACAGAATTACTCCACATTCCTGGCCCTTAGTCTCAATCAGTAACATGGCAGATGCTGGCAAGATAAAGAGGCCATCTATGCTATCATTAATGAAGTTTCAGGTAAAACATGATGCAACATTATTTCAAAATACTGACATATTGCTACAGGTATTTGGTGCTCTTCCCTTAATTACAGTTGCTGGAGAGCACTTTTTTCTCTCCAACGTTTGCTTGCCTGAAACCTGATGTCTGTGTTAGAAAGCCTGCAGCTGGATAGGCTATTTTTCTTTACTCATCCCTGTCATTAGTGTGCAAAACTTACAGAAAGGAGAATGGACTCTTTTTTGGATAGACAGAGTTACGACCCTCTCCAAAGAATTACCGGAAAAATAAGGGGGAATCTCATCTGCTAATCCATCTGTTGTACAAACTCAGTCCCTATTAAACAAAAGTTGTATTAAAGCAATTTACCCATTCCCCCTCCCTTTCCCCGATTTCTTTGCAGTACTTTCGTAAAATAAGCTCCCTCATTACCAATGGAGCCACGCTTGTCAAAGAAGCCAGTTGTTAAACAACACTTTGCAGTGATGTTATTAAAGCTTCCGGATAAAAGCTGCTAACAAGTGTAAAACAACTGTCTGGCATTTCCATCCAAGATGTTTTCCAAAGCTCCTTAGGCCATGCTTCAAGAAGGTCTCCCTATTAGGGGAACATCGCACAGCAGAGACTGGAGATAACGTTGCTCACAACTTGCTGACCCCCCAGCTAAGGTAGATATTCTCCATCTTCCATGCTGTTAGCTGGTTTGCAGTGAAGCAGCAAGCTGACAGCCCAGCAGAGATCCCACAACCCACAGTCATGAAGGGTGTAAAAATATCAGATCCACCAGCACATTAATATCGCACACAGGCTTAGAACAGAAACGAGAATAAGGGAATAACTGCCACGGGATACAAAATAGGACTTGTGCCATTTAACCATTCCTACTGAATTTGACAACTAATGGTACAAAACCCCAAAAGTTAGTACTTTGTTGGAAATTTAACAAGACTTACAGTCCATGCAAGGGCTTTAGTTCTGCTAAAGTAGTGTCAGACCAATTACAACATACTCTAGTTCTGGATATTAAAACATTTAATTCCAACCACCATTTTCACAAATCTTAGCACTTTCATATAAACAAAAGTTATTTAAGGTTCTCATGTGAGCATGATCAGTCCGTACTCATGAGCAGTACTTCTCATCGACCCAAAATGGTGAGGTACCATATGCAAGTGGCATGATAAGGGCCTGTTACTGCTACAGTCTCCTGACAACTGAACTAGACTGAGATTCAATGCATGACTAGACTGAGAAAAAATACTGAAATATAGAGCTGCTTGGACATGTGCAGAAAGAGTTAAATTCAGATTCACTGAAGGAGCATGAAACTAGAAACAGAAAACTTGACTCCAGTATCTACTAATATACTGGTACTAGGCCGAAGAGGAGTTATCCAATTATTGTTTTTCTAAATATTACAAATATTCAAACTTCAAGAAAATAATTTGCTTACTGTTCTTTTCCATTTTCATTCTAATTTGAAACACCAACTTAGTTAACAAACAATCCTTCCAAAGGAGAATAATGGTGGGAACTGTTGTAATATCTGATTTTAAACAGGCACACTCATCCGTGTATCTTTCCAATTTCCTAATAAGGACTTTGCAACACCAGAAATTCCAGTTCCTTCAGGGAATCTATCCTAGATTTTTATATTGAAACTCACACACACTGTGAAAAGACCTGGGGGTAAAGCAACTTTGTGCAGGGTTTCATATTGATGACCCCCTAGTGACAGGCCCTTTGGTAGCTACACACAGCAGGGGCACCAACCACTGATGGAGGTTCAGCTCCTGCAAAACAGTGGGACTACATTTACCAGAGTGGTTTCACCAGAGCTGAGCAGTTCCATTTTAAACACTACAAGGCCAGAACCAAAACTCTTTCCTCTAGTAGTCTGCATGGCAAATTACAGGGGACCACAAAAATGAAATCTCGTAATACACCAGAGACCATGTGGGGTTGTGGGATCCATTGTCTACAGATCCTATTGGAAAATGGATGAGCTGGTTTTGTGGTGGAAACCCTCTTCTCTCCAAGAGTACCAGAGTTTTCAAATCATGCAATGACACTTGCATTCCCACCACTCCTGCCAACAAGCTTGAGCTGACTGCTGCCTCTTCAGTACATGGTGTCTATTTTCACGAGTGGTGATTCTACTCCAAACAGTATTTGGGGCAGATACGAAGCATAAAGAAAGGAAAAGGGCATGGAAGCAGTCAGCAGAGTCTAAAGCCATGCATTTCAACAGCTTACCAATCTTACTCACACCAGATCCAATTTCTTGGCTTCCTTAAATTAAGAAGTTACCCTTAAATTAAGGCAACTTAAGGCATTACCTAAGAATCCCCACGCTTTATTTCCTTCAGTCTCTCCCTATTCCTTGTACAACCTAAAGAATTAATCACGTTTGAATTCAGTTTGTTCCCCTCCATTTCACTCTGCACAAACTTTCAGTATCAAATGGAAAATCCTTCATGACTCCATCCCTCCCCAGGTACCGGTCACTCCTCCATCCCATCAGCCCTGTTCCCTGAGGTGTTAACTTAAATCATCATTTCTCATGCTTTATCCATGAGAAAATCTTTGCTAAATACAGCCTATAAAGCCTCTATGAAGACCTGGGTGCTCTTTGTTGACTATAAGGAATCAGACATTTAACAAGCTAGTCTTACACCTGATATTAGCAAACATTGACAGATAACTCACCTATCTTCTCCAAAAATAATTATATAAAGTCCGTATTGCTCACATAAGTGCACTGGCAGCAGACAGCATACTACTGCCCTAGTCTACAGAGACCTTTACACTTTGCCAGTCTCATCAAGTCACCAGCTCCAGGAAAGCTCAGATGCTCATGAGGCACCATCAAGCTCAGGTAGGGATACCAGCCTGGGTCATGGATACTGTGAATGGCATCAGCATACTTCTACACCCAGTGTAATTGGTGAGACAAATTAGCCTAGATGCCAAATCAGAGTGAGCAACGTAATTCTGCATTGGTTTGCACTGAACTGTGACGTTCAGCGCATGGGAGGCCAAAGTCTGCTGGTCCTTTGTATTCTTTCTCATCCTCTCTCATGGTCTCCTCCCATCAGACCCACAGGATTCGTAATAAAGCACGGAAAAGCCATCACAAATATTCAGCTTGACATTCTGCATAATTCAGACATTGGCTATTTTTGTGTAAGCCCAAATTAAGTCCAATCTAATGCAGCGTTACTAATATTTTGGAGCAGGGAACACATACTTGGGCAGGGTCAGCCAGTGCCTGGCAAAAGCCAGAGTGCCTGTGACCTGCCCACATCGGGCACGAGAGCAATGCAAATTATATGGCAATATTTACACCCAGACATAGATCTCCTTACACATATGTATGGGTGGCACATCCACGTGCACATATGCAGAAGCCAGGTTCTCTGACCTCAGTCAGATACTATCTGCAATTCAGGACAGAACAGAAGAATTTATTTTGACTCAATGCTAGCAGAGAATGCTTTTTGCCAGAGCAGCTCACTACATTGTATGATAACTGAATGAAGCTAATTTTCAGCAGATTCTATCTAACAGCTCTTAACTGGTAGAAATAGTTCAAGGTCTTCAAAGTATACAGTGTTGCATAGCCCCCAATTCACACATTCTACTAATAACTGCCAGACAATTGTATTGAATTTATTCAAAAACCATTAGCTGCAGAAATTCATATTCTTCAATTTTGCCTCAGATAAATGCTGTATTACACTTACATTAAGGTTAATGTGCAATGCCAGTTCTTTCACAAAGGAATTGCAAATATTTGCAGCTACAGCATCTCTTACTAAGGTGTCTGTTTTAAAAGTTTATTGTTTCTCTCACACAATTCCCCTTTCATCCCTGCCCCTGCCAGGAGAGGTGGGATGAAAAAATGGTGAGAATATTAGAGCAAATACAGGCACATATTAAGGGAAGTATTTGAGACTTTCTTTGTACAGCGTGCATATGCTACCAGCATTACAAGGATTTTTCTTTCATCTGCTCCTTCAGACACGAGACTCCAAAATACTTAAAAACCGCTTCATAAATATCCTTCGAAAAACCATCATCACGTCTTCAGAGCACTGGTGTGTTAAATGCCTGCCATGAAAAAATGATGTTAAAATTTGGGAGGAGCTGGAGGTGGAAGCTGAGGAGGAGAAGTAGCAAGAACACAGGAATGTTTAAACAAGAGAGCCTCAGTGAGGGGCTGGGGCACAGTGCATTTTATAAAGAAATAATACACATGTCCCATTCATGTTATAAAAAATGTTACAGGTAGGCAAGCTCCTGTAATTTATCTAATACTCTTATATTCATGCTTCCTTAGGTTTCATGCAATTTATTAAGTTTTCAGCCTTGCCTGCAGCAAAAAGCATAAACAAAAGCAGATGTGATACTCCCTTTTTTAAGGACCCACCAACCTCCTGCAAAGCCTGTAACCAGCTGGGGAAGCCTGATTACCATCAGCTCTGCATGGCTAGTCCAGCTGCCCTCTCTTTCTGCAGCACTCTCCAAGCCTAAAGGTGGTACACTGACTCATGGCTCACCAAGCACATTTTGCCTCTTTAGAAAGAGGCTGTTCCTCTCTGTTCTCTAAGATTTTGGTTGGAAATACGTTTTGTTGGCCAAGGGTTAATTAAACCACAGGAACAAATCAGCCTGAAGAAAAAAAAAGAGGATCAGGACAACAAGGGTGACACATGTCCCTAGCTGGTCACAGAGGACAGATGACTTCATGAACATCTACGCAAACAAAAGGCAGAGCTATTATTTGTTTGTTATTGCTCAGCTGGGAATAACCAAGAGATTAGATCTTCACCACACCTACACTAAAAGGCTTTCAATGACATCAAAAATGTAGAAGCATCATGAAATTCATCTATAAGACTTCATCCTCCCTCATAGAAGAGGAAGTACCATGCTGTGGCTCAGGAGATGCTGGAAAAGAACAGAACATTACAAATCTATTTTTTAGAAAACTGGTGCCTCTACGTCATCCCATGCATCACACACAGGACACAACTATGCAGAAGAGCATGGTCCAGGACATCACCTGGGCCCATGAAACATGCCAGTGAGGCTGAAGTCAGCTCCAGTATGCAACACAATGTGTTGAGCTTGTGTTTGGTCAGCTCTGAAAGAACTGGAGGAAACCCATCAGTCTCTGCTCCCATCCATCCAGACATACCTACAGTTAAAGGTCATGAGGGGAATGAACATGGAAAATCACGATACTTCCCACCGTTACATTGATTCCTCTCATATTGTTATAGCCCTACTTCTGGAGATAGAAGCTATCAAATAAACACAATTTTGATTTTAACCAAGGGGCTGCCTCAAACATGACAATCTTGCATCCTTAGTGACCATCAAATGCAACTAAAAACCAAAAAGTTACAGGCTCTCTCCCTCCTGCACCCCATTGTCTCAAAGAAAAGGATTCAGCCTTTTCCTGTTTTGTACAAATCAAGAAAGCCTCTGAAACCACTTACACACACGCGCACTATAGCAACTGTTTCTCAAACGTTAACAGCCTCTGGATTAACAGTCTTTTAAGACAAAATGGGGGAGAAGGGGGAGAATCCCAGCTCACAAGGTGCAGCTGAAAAATTAACAAACGGCTTTGAAACTGGCAGGGCAATTCTGCTGCACTGACTGCGGCGCTAGCGAGCACACACATAATGAATTGGGGATTCCCTGTGTCAGGGCCGGCTCTGAGTGTGAATTGCAGAGTTCCAGGGAGGATCAATAACTGTCAGAAGGAGAAGAAAGTGAGCACTAAATTCGCTCGCCTTTCATCTTCAACAAATGGAACAGAAAATCTGATGGATGACAGAACCTTTCGTTTCTATAGCGTTCTTGTTGAACTAAAGACTAGTGACATTGAGATGATTTTCGACATGTGCTTCTGTAGATTCAGAAGCAATTATAAAAATAAAAATAAAAGAATTTTGTTACAAAGGAGCCCCCAAACCAGAAGTAGTGATTCGGAAGGGCAGTGTAAAGAAAAAATATTAATGAAAGCCCGTCCCAGTGGTCAGCCCCTAGCATGTGAGAGTGCAGAGTTTTGGAAGCATGGAGTACATTAAACACAACACACCCCTTGCCTCCCCCATAATTAAGTTAGAGATGTGAGAGCAAAAGCAATAGAGGCTGTCTGTTTAGTTTCTCTGCTTGGCAGGGTACCACACACACATGTACACAATTTCTCCTCTCCTCCATTTGTGAAAGCAGAGAGGAAAAAAACATATAAAGCCCAAAATGAGCAGATAAACAAAAAAACCAAAAGCAAACAAACAAACAAACAAAAAAAATCCCAGTTTTCAAAGAAGGAACATGCTACTGCTCAAAGAAACGCCAGAATCTCTTCTCCATCTCTTTATTCTACTGTAGACAGCCACTCAACCCATCAGGAAAATTATATTAAAAAAATAACAACCACAGCAGAAAGGAGACAGGACCTTTTGTACAATCCAGCTGGCTTCTGTACCTTGACTTTCATATCAGATATTTATTTTGGCATGTGGGGCGGTGGGGGAAGGGGAAACAGCTCTGGACACCGTATGACATCCTTCACCGTGGTGTAACAGTTCAGAGCACGGAGGTACATCTCTGACTGCCGTCCATGAATGCTGAACACGCGATGTGATAACATACAATGCCTTTGCTCCCTGTGGTGTCACACAAACAAGCCACAGGGTAAGGTGGAGGGGAAGTCCCAGAAAAGAACACATGATCAGTCTTCAACCTTATGATCTGGATTCAGCTAAAGAAGTGGCACTGCTGAAAGCCACCACTCAGATGGGCTTGGGATCAAAACGCTCTGTTAGAGTTTGCTGGGTGCTCTGCCAGGGTCCCTCACCACTGCAATAAGGTATTTGCAGGGGACGTGTCACCAAAGCCAGCTCAGAAGAGGCATATTTCCACCACTGAAACAGAAATTTAAAAGCCTGAAAAACAAATGCAATGACTCAACTGGGTATAAGGGCTTGGTGTAAAGTTCAGAAATTGGCCTATGCATGCTGATTCCACCTTAAAGTGTGCACATGGGAAGGCTATTCCTGCCTTCTCAGTGGAACGAAGGTATTAAACGATGAGCTCTGAGACGCTAGACTAGCTGATGGCAGAGCCAGCAATAAAAAAATAAAAAGAAAAAACAAACCCCGACCCTTGTATTTTAAATCCAAACAGACCACGCCACATGAAACCAAGATTAGCTTGGGCTCTCTAGTATCACCGAATGCCTACCACAGGCTCATTGTCCTCACAGCTCCCCGGCAGCGCCGGCTCCGCACCACGCCCTGTGGTTTCCCACTGACGCACGGGCATTCCTGCTGAACCATGGCCCTGCAGCCCCATCCCGCCTGGCAGCCATGAAGCCTGTGCCCAGCCAGCCCTCTGGCTTTGCTTTTTGGGAGACCAAGGACGCCGCTCCAGCAACTTCCTCTGGAACCTCAACATTGTTTCCCCGTATGTTCCTCCAGCCTAGTTTCATTCATTTCTTTTAGAAGAGCAAGGCAGTAAACAGACACAGCCAGTTTAGCTGCTGGGCATCTAGGAAAATAATTCAGATGTTGCCCATTCAAACGCATCCTAACAGAGTATCAGAAATGGTCCGTCTGAAAATCTGCACCATTTAACAGAGGGAGAGAGTTGCCTGACATCCCCATTGAATAATTTGGTAATTTTGGTATCTCAAACAAACTGTGGTTTGAGAGACGAGGCCTCATCTCCATATGAAAGAGATAAATCAATCTAGAATACACAAATGCAATTTTAAATGAGAATATCTATTCTAGATCAAATACAGATGCAGGACCCACAACTTCAGATTAACAGCATCTTCCCAGTTTAGCTTATCTTCTTTGAAAGCAAATTACTCTGTGCTAGGCAGAGGCACTCTTATTCTCCAACAAAAGCATCCTCACACATGAAGTAGCTCCTCGAGAGCAATCCAACGTGTAGATGAAGCATTGTTTCTCATTTCTTGTAGACTGCAGCCTCTTGCTGTGCCTTCCCTCCCTAAAAGCTGTAAAAAGTTGCTGATACTGAAGAACTGCTTTGCTTCACCTCATGAGGTGCTTCTCAGGGCTGGGTTACACAGCTCTTCACAGCCTCCCAAGCACAATGAGATACCACCACTAGCTGAACAGTATTTTAGTCTGAATTTTTCTCCACTGAAGGCAGCTTTTTTAGCTCTTGGAAGGGTTTCTAAAATATCCTCTAAGTGTATGTTAAAATAAACAGAAGCAATCAGCATTGTGTCCAAAGCAGGGTCTCCTCTGCACACTTCAAAGGGCTTTGCACAAAGTTGCAAAGATGCTTGACAAGGAGCATCTCACAGGGCAACACACTCCAGCTGATTGCACAATGACAGCAAGTGCCAGAAAAATTCCAAGACTCATCTGAGAGCTGACACAGGCTTGTTCTGTAGGCTTGAGCAAACCACTTAACCTCTCCACATCTCAGTTTTTCTGCCCATAAATGAAGGTAATAATACCGAGCTCCATCTTCCCCCAGGGACTGATAGGGAGCCTGGGGTGTGTATAGCACTTTGGAAACATGAAGTGCTACATAAGTGCAAAGTACTATTATCTAGAACTTCTACCATCACCTCCACATGCGGGTGCAGCAGATGCTGGTGAGAAGTGTCCCACAGGGAAGACTCTGGACAAACCAAAAATACATGTTTACCCTAAGATTCCACTGGAAAAACATTCAAGCAGCAAAAGGGATATTTAAAAGTTCTCTCCTCCCTCCTCAGAGGAACAGGAGCAATTTGTAGTACAGCAAGAGCAGCACTGGTGCAGAGCCATCTATTCATCCCTTCAGATGGGTACAGCTCTCCTGTTGACAGTACAGGGGAAGGGATTGCTCCCCGCTTCAGTGACCATATCTCAAATCTGTGGCAGCTCTCAATCACACCCCCAAACACCCAATCAGAAGAACAGGAGCGTTCCTCTGAGCCCTTCACTGAACAACCACGACACACCTGTATCTCACCAGGCTGGGTCAATATTCACAGAAGAAGCACAGCAACAAGAAGTATTCAAATCCTTACACCACCCAGCACGTGCTCATTCCAGAAGGCAAGCAAACAACATCCAACTCTTACAAAGGGTGACTTAGCCCGTTTCTTGATTTGCTAGTTTCCCAAACTCCATGAGCAGGATTCAGGTCCTGCAAGGTGAAAGGGACATGAGAGCACATGATGCCCAAGCTCCATGTGCTCATCCAGGCACATCCTAGAGCAAGGGTGGGAGACAAAGCAGACCAGATGACCTGTTGATTACACTTCACCAAAACCTTAATAACATAAGAGAAGGTTAAAGATGTTGTTCATCCTGGACAGTTGAGCTGCCTTGAGTGTGCCCTGAAGGGTTATAGACACCACATACAGCTATAAACAGCATTTTCTCCTTAGTGCTCCCGTATTTCCCCACCTACCAGTTCATCTAAACTAGAAAATTAAATATTTGCTCATTGGGCTGTCTAGGAAAACACGGCCCTGAAAACTACTGTGGCAAGTAAACAGACACATAGATGTGCTGTACAGTTGTACAGCAGACATCTTGTGAAGATGTTCTGCAATGGCACTAAAAATAGCATTGTTTCACCTGGAACAGCAGTTAAGTCTCTCTAGGAGATGGGGAGGAGCAGGGAAGCAGAGATCTCCTGTAGGCTGTTATTATAAGTAATGAGTTTATTTTCAAATCAAAGTTGACTGTTATTCATGACTGGAAAGGTGTGGAAATTTCAAGAGTCCTAAGAAAATTCTTCAAAATACTGATTTCTTTCCCTCTGTGTTTATAACACACAAAACCAGGGCAACCTGAGCTAGATCAGCATTATGATGTGCTCTGTAACAAATAAGAGAGATTCATTAAGTGACAAATCTAACTGCTTTCTCTGACTACACCAGCAAATGACTTCAGTGGTAAGGACACTTGCCAAGACAGTGAATTTTATGCAAGTACTGGAGAATCTTCATGGAAAATAAACTTTTATTAATTAAAGAGTATCACTCACTGCTCAACCCAGGGGACGGAAACGCATCACATGTTCCCCATCCCTGCTCAGGAGCCCCAACACCAGCCAGCTCAGGAACTGCTTGTGGATGATCTCCAAGGCAAAATGCTGAGACTTGTGCATGAGTAACAAACAAAGTTTCACAAAAAATCACGATCTCTTCAGTGATTCTTAAGTAACAGGAAGAGCAATTTATTTCGCTGCATGCATGATTAATTATAAATTATTAAATCCAGCTCTACACAAGATCCTTACCCAGGGAAGCAACTGCTCCAACATGTCAACTTTTGTTTTCTAGATCTCTGAAACCAATATCAATTCAAAACACACGGAGTCAGATTTTCCACAGAAGATCTAGCGTGTGTTTTCAGTGCCCAGTATCTCGTCCTGACCAGACTCAAAGAGTAGCAATTTATTCTCCTTACTCTGGTCTTTGGAGACACAGCCTGTTTCAAATAGGACACTGACGTTATTTTTACCTCTTCCCTCTCTCCCATCTGTGTCAACCACACAGGGAAGCATCTGGAAACCAACAGCTTACTTTCCCCATCCTTATCACACAGGAGAGCATATCTCCCAAGCAGGAACTTCGGGAGCAGCCTGCCCATGAGCACAAGTTTTGCTGCATTACCACGTGCAACAGTCATGGAGGAGGCAATTTCCTGCCCGGCAGGAAGGCGGTGGAGAGCCCTGGGCTGCTCCCGGCCTCCTGCCTGCTGGGAGGGATGGCTGCCTGTAGGCAGGGGATGGGGGCTGGGGAAGGAGAAATGTGAAAGCAGGAGAAAGTGCAGGGCTGCGAACATGCATCCGAACACAAAGCAGCCGGAGGATGCACGGATAAAAAAATGGGATACATTATTATTCCATAAATTAAGTTAAAGCAACCTCAGCGCATCCCAGACCTTTAATACTGGGCTGCTGCACACCAAGTGAGTTGGCTTCCAGCCTGCAAAATGTTTCAACTTCATTCAACTGAGGCAAGACCCACGTTTTATTAAAAGAGGTTTATCTTCCTGCAAATAAACCTCAACAGCTTTTGCGCCCTGAAGAAGTAACTTTGGTTTGCATCTCACCCTCCTCCCCCCTGCCCACAACAAAACACACATTCAAAATCTGATGAGTAAAGAATTACCAGTTACAGCTTTCTGGACCCTGCCCACATTGGGCTAGTATGCAACATGTTTCAATGTTTGTTTTTATAATAAATAAAGCAAAAGTATGATGAGACAACTAAGCTCCTCGCCTTTCCTCTGCCTTCTTTGAAGGTGGCTTTTCGAGACTTCAGCAAAACTGTAAAGCAGTTAATAAAATAAAGGGCATTCCCTATCTCACATCTCAGACTGTTCCAAATAATCTAGTCAGCCTTTAACATACCAAGCTTGCCTGTGATCCATTTAATGAAGAAATACTAATTAAAAAAAAAATTGTAACACCTTATACACGTTTTCCCTACTTCTTGAATATCTACTGGTCTGTCCCATATTCTCATTTTTCCTGATAAAGAGCAAGATGGGGGGGCGAAAGAAACGAAACACATTTTTCTAAGCAAGGAGAAAAACCTAAACAAAATTAAAGAAGCTTAAAGCCCAACTTCAACAGCAGACAAGTATGCGGAGAACAGTGTGACCTTCCCTTATCACCCACTGACATGCTTAATCATTTCCAAACAAAAATTGTTCTTTTCCACTACTACTTCATTCTGCAAGCACCTCAAGCTCCTGCATGGCTGCTAAATAGTTAAATCTCCCACTATCCCCTGCTGCCTGCGAAAAATCACTGAAACAATTGAGACATTGTCCAGTGAACAAGACTCCCAGGGACTGACATTTTTGTTTATGTCCCAGTTCTCAGTCTGTCAATTTTCACTCCCAACGCTAAAAGCACGGCTTGCCCCAATACAGTCTGCCCTCGTCTGAAAAGGCTCCACTTCATTTATTTTATTAAAGCTATGGTGTGTTTATGATTCAGAGCTCTCCCCATCCGAGGACCTGTTGGTCCCATCCCCCTGCCTTCCTCTCTGCCCTGCAATAGCGACTTCCTAGCTCTGAGGAGGCTTTGCAATGCCTTTTGCAGAGCCACTGCCCAGAAAATAACCGTGCTTAAGTTAAACACCGATGTTCGCATTTTCCTGGAGCATGAAATGTGTATTACTGTACTCCTTAAAATAGCCTTTCATAATTAACCAGGGTAGGGTAGAGGGGAAGGGACTTGGATACTAAGCCAGAGTAGCAGGAACTTAAAAAAGAAAATTAAAAAACAAAACAACAAAAAGAAAGAAAAAAAAACACCCAGGGGAAAAAAAAAAAAAACAAACCACACACACCCACTCCCGCTACCCAGCAGCAAACTAGAAAATACATGCAATGGAGTAAAACAAACATCTTGGAGCAAAGCAGCGCTTTCTTGGCTGCTTCGCGGCTGCACTTCCTGCCTGCGTTTTCATAATGACCGGAGCGCCAGGCCCAAAATACATCCCTCTCCTTCACCCCTGCCATCCTCTCCCCCCATTCCCAGCACTTTTTTTTTCTTCGTTACGCTCTCAATACTTTATCTCCATGAAAAGCACACACAGCGGTCACCAGCGTTTCCTGTTTGCCGAGTGTGCTTTAACTATATCACACCCTCCGCTGCTGCGCTGGAATGCACAGCATATGGCATTGTGAAAGGGTTTACTGTCGAATAATGGCAGCAATGCAGTCCTGCTGGTTTATATCAAACCCTGTCACTCTCTTCACGGAGGTCTCTCTCGTGCTCTCTGAGAGGCGAGGTAAAACACACACACACACACACACAACTTTGAGTCTCACGTAAGACCTCAGCAGAAGGAAGACCTGCAAACTAAAGGCAAGGAAGATTGCAACTTGTGAAGTGGTGACTTGCAGCCCCCCGTGATTTGTTTCGAAGTTTAGTCCCCATAATGTCTGTAGGAACCTTTTACAGGTAAACAAAAGGGCTGCTAAAAATTTTTTAGCTCCTCATGCACAGCCAGCAGGGGCTGGAGAACAGCTACGTGCCTGAGCCCCTCTCCTCCAGGCTGTCAGCCTAAGCAAGTGCCTGAGCTCTATCCCAAAGTGCAGCTTCACCTTCCCTGCTTTCAAAAACCAACACTAACATATTTGGTTATGAAAACATCCATGCAAAAGGCAAACATACACCGCCACCTTTCACTCTGGGTCAAAGTTTCAAAACTGCATTTTCATTTAATTGCTCACAGGTTTATTTTTGGTTTTTGTTTTTTTAAAGCAACTTTAAAATAAAAATATTTGCAAATAAATAATAAAAGTGCTACTTCCAACTGCAGTCAGGTTTAGCTAAGATGCTCACAAAGGTTATACTTTAAAGTGCTTTTTGTGCAGATCTTGAAATGCCTTCCCATGCCCGGATGCATTTGGCCAGCAGACGCTGAAACAAGTAGCAATACTTTTAAAGCCCATTGAAATGCATCCATCCACCCTCTCTTCATAAAAGGAAGCCTTACTTAACAGGCATTTATTATTGCTGAACTAGGGTTGAAAGTTCAGTGTCCTTATAGACCAAAATTATCAAGATTTCTGAGTTTGCAGCCCACGTTTAAGTCCTAATGAGCTATTGCACCCACTCACTGCTATTAACTCTTTGATGTCAGGAACCCATGATGCTCTTTTAAATGTCTCACAGATGTCCAAGGGAAAAAGTGCAAAGCTCACCTGTGCTGAAGGACAGGTGAGCAACTGTTGGGGTTTTTTTTGCCTTTAGTCCCCTCCAGCAAAATATGCAAAGACAACTTACAGTATTAAATATGCATGTCAAAGACAGGCTAGCCTACCAGTTTGGACTGTGAACTCAGACTCCAGGGAGCTGTACATCGCTTCCAGCTTTGCCATGATCTGATATGCAGAACACGTTACCTTTCTGGGAAAAGGACGTGAGCATACGGTGCCCGTCACACCACACACGTACAGCAACCCAACCCCTGCCGTGCCTTGCACTGCACAGCTCCATCTCCCCTGGATCTGGGAAATCTGAGGCAGGGACAACAATCTGCTTTTCTGACAGTAGCTTGCCTATTAGATCTTCCTAAATACAGGTAACAACAAAGTGATAATGAAATTATCTCTAATTTGCACCAAGCACTTTGACCTGCTCCTTATACAACCACAGAACTGAAACACAGGGAGAAGTAACCATCAGACTTGAAATACACTTGGGAAGGGTACCTGATTTTCCAACCCCAGACTAAGGTACCCAATCCCAAACACCAGTGAACGGAAGCAGGATGATGCTTTAATTTAAGAGTCACAAGCCCAGAGGGATGCCCAGGCGAGCAGCAGCTGAGCTGGCCAGAAGAAAACACGGCGCCAGCTCTTTGGCCATTCTCCACTCCCACCAGTGCTGGGGCTGCTCCCTCACATTTTCTCACTGTTTACTCATCCCACAGATTCCCCAACGAAGCGATCTGAGGTGGCCAAGTGATTGCCTACGCAGCAGTGGAGCTTAACAGTCCATCTACTGTGAGTGGACGCTCCCTGAACGTGCTCTGGGCACGATGAGCAGGACAAGTTACTGCAGGGTGAGCCTCGCCGAGGTCTTACAGCACCTCCGTAACCTCCCGGCCACGTGCTTGGCTCTGGACGCCTTCAGACCAAATGGCAGCTGCTACCTGATGCTTATCCCCCGGGCAGCAACTGTGGAGCAACCAGCATGCCTCAGATTCACACCAGAGCTTATCCCAAAGTAACCCATCCTGGACATCAGAGCCCTTTAATGAGGAGCAGGTTATTTCATGTCCAGTAAATGACTTCCCTCCAAAGAGCCCAACATACCTGAAAAGCATTGAGAGGGGGAGTCAATGTGGAGCACCTACAGCTTTAGCAATTCTAGCCTTTGCTTGCTTCATATTAACTAACCACGTAGACATGCCCAACGTGCAGTGACAGAAGTTCTGCCGCCAGGGAAAACTGCACTGCAGACATTTGGGGTTTTCTAATGATACTGCTTCCATGGAGCTGCTTGGCAGGAGAAGTGTTCAACAGCCGTAAGTGCACACTAGGAAAGTCTGGAGGACTTCAGGTCCCTTCTCTCTGCCTTCCTCTGTAAAACACCATTTCCTTATTACATATCAGTCACATCCCCAACAACACTCAATACTAACACTGCAGAGCTCTGCAGGTATAGAATGGGGTAAAATTTTCTTCTTTTGTCTTTCCTCTCCCAGACACTATCTTTTCCAGCCAGGAGAGGAGACCATGGATAGATTTTTGCCCATTTTCCAGTGGTCAGATGAGCAACAAGGGAAGTAAACCCTTCTTCAGCTCGTCTTCTACTACTCCTCCTACAGCCCTGGGAAGAAATACATCAGCATAAGGACAAGCTCCAGGGGAGAAGAGTTCAGGACATGCTATTCCCTCTCTCCCTTTCTCCCTTCTCAGCGCTTGCTAGATGGAGGACAGGTAGAGGCCACAACCATCTCACAGCAAGGGATTTTATTTCATATAATGCTCATTTCCAGCACTTCAGCTCAGAAAAGCATCATTACAGAAGAAAATACTTTGAGCACAAACTTAAGTGTTGTCCTGAACACTGATGGACATTGAGGCATGTTTAATGATTTCTTGAACCAAGGCCTGAAAAGTAAAAAGGAAGGGGAAGCTAGTTTCCACAGTAATAGCAGTTAAGAAGTCTTTGAGTCGTGCCAACAGGAAAAATGCATGTTAGAGAACCACTCTCCTCTCCTAGGAAACTAGCACAGACCCACCTCTTTCTGCAGGGTCCAGGGACACCATCAGATCCTTAATCTGCACCAAGAAGGTAAGAAAACAAACAAACAAAACAAAACAAACAAACAAAAAAACCAAAACACACAAAACCCTAAGAGTTGGTTAGTTTTTCCATCAGGGAGGTTACTTGGAAAGGACACACAAACGTGTGCGCTCAAAACATGCATGTCCAGGACCCACTACCAGCCTATTTCTCATTTTGTATATATCACTTCTACAGATGGAAGTCAGGGTGCATGGCTACTGCCTGCCAAAGTAGAGGAAAGACTGTTTCAGCTTCCCCAAACTTACTAATTCCAAGACATGAGACATAAGGTACATCTGACACAAGGACTCATAGATACACAGTGTCCTGATAGCATCTAACACCAGAAGTAACTTTCCTCTCAGGTCTGATACATGTTAGGATTTAAGGTTTAGATACCAAAAACTACTTCACTTTCCTTTTTTTTTGTTTGCTTTCCTGTGGGGCTACAGGGGTTTGTTTTGCTTCCCTCTAAAATCCAGATGCGGAAATCATCAGTTTTTCAAAACAAATTTGGGAAAGTTACTTGACATCTGTTCTGGCCACACTAGTGAAACAGAAGAGTGAGCAATGCTTCCCCATCTTGAGAAAGTGCTGAATGATTTTACTCACAGGTATCTGTCAGGTATGAGTGAAGCCTCAAAGGCAAGTTCCCCTGGAACCAGACCCCCGTCGCCAGCCCACTGCATATCCAAACCCAAAGCCTGTTTGACAATAATTTGTAGCTTTGTTTTGTGAAAATAGGCACAGAACATTGTTTGGGGAGAGATTAGGGGTGGGAGACTGTTGTATGAAGGCATCAATCCTTGTTGTTTGTAACATCTCTAACTCCCCAAAGGCTTTCCAAAATGGGTCTTCCCTTTGCCAAACAGGTCTGCAGAGAGCAGAGGAGAAAGCATCCTTCCTTCTCTTTATGCAACAGCTTATAAGGTAGCTCCAGTTTCTTCCATAGGAGAGAGGAGAGATATCTATACAGTCCAGAAAGTAAAGTATCCCATGAATAACCTAATCCCAAACCACACAAACTGGTGAGAAAAGCAATAATCCTGGGCTTGAGCAACTTGGCAAAGAAATGGTCCTGAGCCCAGCAATGCCAGCTTCCTTCTTTTCTTTTTAATGATAAATACATGCTATTTACTTTACTACAGCACCTGGACACAGTACACAGACCTTGTTTAGACAGAAAATAGGCGGTTCCTAGTCAAGTGGACTCATCTGCTGGGGAAAGTTTTTGTGCTCAAGTGTGAATTGAAAAATGCAGAACAACTATTTCGAATTATCTCTCCGTGTGGACACTGTTATTCAGCACTAAGAGTTTCTTCGTGAGATTTAGCTTAATCCGTTTCCAAAGCGGATTAAGCTAAACCACACAAAGGACCTCTTACTGCTGAATAAGAGTGGCCGCATGGAGAGATAATGGGGAATAGTTATTCTGAGACAGCTACTTCGACTGCATATTTGGGCTTTCACATTCTGCCTAAACTGGTCCAAAGCTGTATTGGAAAGGAAAGACTGTGGTTCTAGAAATTTGGGAAAAAATGGTGCCAGGGCCATATTAGACCCATTAAATCTTCTGCTCTACCCATGATGGCTGCTCCCGCTCCAGTCAGCACAGGCTCTGGCTCCAGATGAGGCTGCATTATTCAATACCTATTTCTCTAAGCTCCAGACTGAATCCAGCCACAAACTTCAGCCGCAGACAGGGTGCACGGGGAGGAGGACCTGCAATGAGCGGCCCTGCCAAGTCTGCCACCCTCGGTACACATCATCTTTGATCTGACAGGCTCACCCATCTGGCTCTCCAGCATCACCCGGCACTGCTGCGGCTCTTCGCCTGCTGCCAAGGTCGAGCTGTTGCTGCTGCAGTCCTTGAACCCGCCCAGGGCTTTGGGGACGGACTGTCTGTATTCTCTCCGTTCCTCTTGGCACATCCGCTCTTCTGCGGGAGAGCTGACTGCTCGTCGATATTTAATTTTAGGCCCACACAAGTCCCCAGAAGTTCATTTAACACACATGCTCCAGCAAAACATGAACTACCACGTGACTGAATCCAAAATGCAACTTGCACTCCTCTGTGCTGAAATACTCTCCTAAACCACCTTCCTAGTGTACGTTTCTACCTTAAAGTGTTGCTCTCTGTATTATTGTATTCCAGACTAGCTAGTCAAAAGGGGACAGAATTTAGAGATCATATTTTTGCCACATTCAGGATATAGGGAGGATTTTATAAACAAAAGATACAACGAGGAATCCTGCAGTAGATGCACTTCCAACCACACTGAAGGTAGCACAGTTACAGCTTTCTTAAGGATCTCTGATAAGCAAGATTTTGTCTTGCTTCCCCTTTACCCAGAGAGTTTCAGTACTCAGGTATGTCAGAGACATACAGGTATATATTGGTGTGCTATGACAAACTAAAATGCCAAATCTCAGGTGCAAGACCGCACAGCCCCTTCAGGAAATCAAAACTGAGGCTGATTCACTGCAATATCCTGGGCTATAAACCTGCTGCTTCAGCAGGACCTGTTGAGCTGTCCCCAGTAATGTCAAGGGAGTCTGGTCCTGCCTGGGAGCTCTGCAGCCATCACAAGGTATCTCACCCCTGTACTCATGAGCCAGAGCCTTTGTCAGCACCAAGGACTAATCTCTCTCAAAGTCAAGCCAGGTGATTCACAAGAAATGGATGTTCAACATATTGTGCTGAGCATACCCTGACACCCCTACTCAGCTGCCTTCTCCTGGAGCAATGCTTAGGGTTGCTACTTCCTACAGCTTTATAGCCAGCCTAGCAATACTTGCTATTTTTCAAGGTGGGGTAGCCTTGAAGCCAAGTGTTTAGGGAAAGAACCTCCGCTTACAGCACACAGCAAGCTCCTGAACTGCTGTAGAGAAAAGTTTGAGAATGAGCAGAGTATACCCTGTAGGCTCAGGAAACAGAACAAATAAAGAGAATACAAAAATGCATTATTTAAGAAACAGAAAACAAACAAAACCAACACACAACCACCACCACCCCCCCCGCACAAATCCTCATGATCTTTTGAGGCCTGACTCATGATCCTAGAACAATTGAGTTGGCAGTACTATACATTTTAGAGCATTTATTCACAGCTGAAATATCCCAGCATCCAAATACTTCAGAGTTCTTGGAGCTATTCACAGATCTCCTGACTACAACCAAGCGTGACAATTCATCCCAGTTGCCAATCCAGCCCCAAGGTGTCTTCTGAAGGTGCTTTAGTGCTGACTGATGTTTGCAGAAGCATTAAATTCCTGCTCACTTCACAGTAAGAGGTACAAGCCTATGCATTTCCCCCAGTCTCAGCACTAGAGCAGAGGAGTTACCTCCAGTACTGAAACAAGGTCTGTAGAGGATGGACATTGTGTCACAGAGTAAACACGGGGACACGAAGTAGTCCCCTAAAGTCTGAACTATTTTGCAAACACATTGAATTACCAAGTGAATTACTTTTAAGGAGCCTGCATTTCTCCTGTGCTCTACACAAACCGAGCATTAGGTTTCCATTCATATTTAATGGGTACTGCATATAAAGGGTGTGTGTTATAGGAATTCATCCAAAATAATTTTATTGGGCTGCCGGTAGGTGAATTCTATACTTAGCCCTAAACATTCTGGTTTGTACACAGACTTCTTTGAACACAACCCTTTTCAACCAAAAAAAAAAAAAAATCAAAAGGAATTAGTGGTGAAAGATTTAGCCACAAAATTCTCAGCAAGTTTAATTTGTTCTGTGGCTTAATTCCATGCAGCTCCAAAAACTCAGGACAAGATGTATGTGCACTTTTGGGCATGTATTAATGAAACATTTTGTTTACTTTGCAACTGCCAGAGCAATTAGCCAAATAAAGTATAGAGCATTTAAAAAGGAGAGAGTCACCAAAGGAGCTTTCCAATTAGGTCTGCATGGGTATTTCTGCAGTGTAAGTCTCAGGGATCTGCATATTGGGTCCATGCACCAAGGTGTGACCTACCAGCCACCAGAGACTGATTGGGTACAGCTCAGATGCACAGCCCTCTCCTCCTTCCCACACGTGTCCCTCTCAATACCAGGCACTGACATGAATGATGCCCACCCAAGTCCTTTCCCTCATATCATCACCATGTTCTTTATCACCCTGCAAATCTCTAGGGAGGGAGGGAAGACGATGTCCTATCATGGGCACACATGGCCTGGAATCCAAGAACATCTCAAGAGGTTACTGCAGAGGAAGAGCAGCCTCTCTACAGCAGAACATTAAAGACAAACAAAGCAAGAGCTTTAAAAGCTCTCTTGGGGCACTGTGAGTGGAAGTTACAAGATTACACTTGCAGATGGCTCTATGCTTACAGGACCACACATACATCTAGAGACACCCCACTTCTGGCCCGTGGTCACTTCTGTGACACTGTAGGTGCATTTTAAAATCTAGCTAAGAAAAAACCTAGTTATCACATAAAATAAAGAAATTCGGGACCAGGCAGGGCAGACTGCAGCTTCAACTTCAGCTGTTCTGGGAAAAAACTCCTTATCTCTCCAAACCATCAAGCAGTCCCAGATGCTCTCTGTCTATGCAATTCAAAATGGCTGACAGATGGTTTTGCCTTCAGTTTTGCTTGTTATATATTCTGAAAACACATTTTTACTTTCTTAAGAAAAAAAAAAGAAAAAAATTAGATACACTACTGCACAGTGATTCTTTGTTCCTGGGGATTCCGTCTACAATATGACCGCGTTCATTACATATTAGAAAACCCAGGCCAAAAAGTACTGGAAGTCCTGTTACCCCAAGGTAACATTTACATTAACTTCAAAATGCGGAAAGTTTTTAAACCTTTTAATTGTTTTATAAGAAATTTATTGTACCAATACACCATCATTTCGGGTTCTCAATGTTTTTATCTGGTGCAAAGGAGGCTAAAAGCAAGCCTTTGTACAGCCTGCAGGAGGCAGGATCCCTGGACTGGTCAATCACCCCACACTCTTGCCCAAGACAGGGTACGGTCAAGTCACTGTTTACTTTGCAGAGGACAGGGAAGAACAGCACTGGTTTTCTCCTTATGGTTGTAGGAATGCACAGAGATAAAAATGGTTTTAAAGGAGCTTGATTGCTGCAGTGAGCAGATTTCAGAGATCCTTGAACAGACATACCATGCTAATTTTCACTTGCCTGTCCACACTGCAACAGAAAATGTTCATATGAGACTCCTAGGGCACCCATCTCTCATCCTTATCACCATGGTGGCAGCACACATGCGGATCAGATCAGGTGCACACTGAATGTGGGATTTCAGGACAAGTAGCACTCTACCCCCTTAGAGCAGCTTGGAAGCACCCAGCTGGGGTATGCTTTACACCCAAAACTTCCTGCTAAAATTACAAAGTTTTAACACCTTCAGTGAAATCAAAAGTCAGAAGAAAGAAGGGAATAACCCTCTTAAAACACTTAAAAACTTAAAAAAAATCCCAGCCTCATATTAGTACTATCTGCAGGTCGCGTTCAAAATTTTCACCTAGCAAGCTTAATAGCATCCTGTTAAAACAATTTTCCCTCCAGTTTTCTTTCACCTTTGGACATAGATAAGCAGCATCACTGTGCCAGAGCAAGATGCAAGAGTCTTACCAGACCAGTGAAGCACCTAAATGCAAATAAATACATTGGTCTTAAATGGAGCCTCATGCTGTACCTTCCTCAAGACATACCGAACATAATTTCAGTTTAATATTCTGTTTCTCATTATGGGCCTTGGAGACTCTCTCAAGCACCATGAAAAAGCAGTATTAACCCAGCCCTCAGCACTGGAGGCAGCAATTCAGCCAAATTATTTATGCTGGTCTTTTGCTTCAATTTTTGTAGCCTTAACTTAATGTTCTTAAACAAATCTGAAAGGAGGATGGCTGACAAATAGTACAGATTTTACTTAAGACGTTATAGATGGTCATGTTATGCAGCCCTGAGTCATTAAGCTCAACTACTCAGAGGAGTTTCATCAGAGCTGGGCATAAAGGCTGCAGCCCTGACATGGAGCTCGTGGTTGTCACAGCCAAGTTCTGAGAAGCGAGTTAAAAAGGGGGGGGGGAAAGGGGAAGAGGTAGGAGGGAAAAATAAAGGAAAAGAGAGAGAAAAGAGAGAGAGAGAAAAGGGGAGAAAAAAGGAAAAAGGGAAGGGGGGAAACAAACAAAAATTAAAAAAAAACCAACCCCCCACACTCTCCTTTCCTCCCTTTGTAATCCAGCTATAAAGATTGGCCTCAAATCCTGATTTCAAATATAGGGGAAATATAAGAAGTGCTTTGCAGATGTTAGCATTTTCCTACAGATCTTCAGGGAAGTCCAACTGATTTAAAGATGAAAAACTGGCACAGGTACACTTGATGGGTAGACAAAACACAGTAATGAGGGTAGAGAACCAGTTTCTATTCCTCCACATTACACTTGCACAGAAACATCAGCATGCCCATGAAACATCTCTCATTGTTCCATAAAAAGATTAATCACGTTTTCACAAATGCAGAAATGGGTGTAGAGCCTTGTGCAAGAGCAGCCAGGTCCCAGGTGCTGCAGGCAGGCACAGCAGCAGCAACAGGGACACCAGAGATGCCTGACACATCCCAGGCCAACTGGCATCTGCAGCCACTTCATCTCCCCCGAATGCCATTACCCGCTCTAACTTTATTTACCAAAAAACAAGACCATTTTCACTCCACAAAATTAATGTGGCCTGGGGTGGATGCCAAGAAAAAGGGTGGAAAAAGCTGCCCCTTATTTATATATTTTAACAGAACAAGGCAAAACAGTTTGCTGTTAGAAATAAACATTAAACCGTGCAGAACCTCCGCCCCCCCCCAAAAACCCACTGCTCTCCCCCGGCTCCCTCCTCCGCCTCCTCTCCCTCCAACATTATAAGTAGCACAAAAGATCACATTACAAATGCCAGCTGTGGCTCTTTCGGAAGGTGGCCTCCATCTCGGAGGTAGTATATGTTCCTCATGGCCTAAGTGGTTGCTATGGTAAATATGCTTTTTATTGAATAGCAGAGTGAAACAGCTTTTAAAGAGACCCATAAGAACCCCATAAATGGTCAAAATACAAAGCGGATCAACCTCAGTCTCCCTGGAAGCAGATTTCGCTTCATTTTCCAAAATGTTTTTTGATTTTTGAACCCTTTTTTTGTATATTTGTGTTGACCACTTGTCTCCCCCTTGCCCACACCTGGGTGGAAGGGATGGAGAGGGCTGGGGGGGGGGGGGGGCCACGATCCCAACCAACTTCCCCCTGTAGGATAAGATGCTTTGGCTTTTAAAGGCCTGCTCTCCTGAACAGCAAGAGGCTTTGGGACAGTGGATGCTCAGCCATAGGAAGTCAGGTGATCCCAACCAAACTCAGCCTGCCCTCCTAGGCTGCAACTAGCCAGGAGAAACCTCCTGCTCCCTCTCCATCACCTCCTACGAGCCTGACACCACTGCACCACACCAGCTCCAGAGCCCCAGGAACGTTCCTATGTCCTGTGTCAGTCCTCTAGCACAGCAGTTAAAAAAAAAAGAAAATTAAAGTAAGGAAGTGACTCTAGTTCATTTCTTATTAAGAATAAGATTATAGCAGGTTTTGATGACTGTAGATTTCTGAATAACCAGCCACACATCTTTTCTCTGATCTCTTTCTCCAGTGACAGCCCAGGGAAGGAAAAGGAAAATCATTCTGAAAAAGTGAAGCAGCCAGTACTAGATACCAACTGGGCAAAGAGCAGTCCTGTTCTGATTGCTCTCTGATGGATTGAGGGATGGTTTAGAAGCTGTGAATTCTAAAAGACAGGAATCCCTTTTTTTTTTCTTTTTAAATAAAGAACTATGACCCTTGTTGCAAAGGGCTAACAATCCTCAATTTAAAGAGACAACAATGAAAAAAGAAGTTCCTCAAAAATGTTTAGTATGATTTGAGATTTCTAACAAAACCAGTGTGTGTCTTGGATAATCTACTAGCTATGTCAGTTTTAGACTGTAGAGCAAAAGATAAAGAACAACTAATGCTTCTTTTCCTGGAATTCACCTTATCATCCAGTGGTTACAAAAAAGTAGAAAAAAAATCATGTAAAACTCGATGATGAATTATTTCAGAAGAAATATTCTAGCCCACTACATGCCATCTTCTCCAGAGATAAATTTCCCAGATGAACAGTCAGAGCTGAGATGGCACTGACACTGGATATGGGTGAGAATGGGTCATTGCTTATCACCTCTCCTGCATATCACCATAAAAACAAACAAGTTCCATCTGTGGATGCTAATTTAGAAAGTAAAATAAAACCACTCTCATGTAAATTTGTACCAAACATTACAAACTCAACATTGTTTTTACAATAGAAGTACAAGAAAAATTAACCAAGAATTGAAAATTTTGTTAAAAATTAATAAATAAAGCTATTTTAAAAAGTTATGCTCAGTATAAAGAGATTTTTATATTTTGCAACTAGTAGTAAACATTTGATAACACATTTTATACTAAATGAGAAGTCATCACAACACAAAGGGACACATGCTTTGTTGAACGTGGCTCTGTTGAGCCTTCACTCAGGTAAAATGCTGACCGACTCTCACAAACCTTCATTCAAGATTTTGCAATAAGAAAAGATTTCTTTCAGTTAAGGCCATAGAACAGGCTTGGTTTTAATTTTTCTAATGCTTTCCAGACTGTCTCTTCACTTTCTTCAGTTCAGTACTGTCAGATGTGTAAACCAGCCTGATTGGACTTCACTTCCACCAATTAATTCTGCAAATTTAGAGCATTTTTGACTCCCTGCTCTCCTGCAAGGCACACGGATGATAATTTCACAATAATAAACGTATTTCCTCCTTTTACCATGGACTCATTAGGGATTTTGTTTGTTTTGAGGTATTTCTCCTTTGGTCTGTGTGAAAGAAAACTGATGACAACCAATGTCATTAATGTCAAATGCCTTTTTTTTTTTTTTTCAAACAAAGGAAGAACATCTTTCTGTGTTTACTTACAACAATGTGTGCTGGAGATGGAGACCTAGCATCCTTGAGGGCTTGTCTACTCTGAAGGCTCCCTGCCTGAACATCAAGCAGTGGCCATTTCATCTGCAGATACTGGATGGAGGAAACAGAAATGGGGAAAGAAAAATGAGTTCAGAAAATAAAGGCAAAAAAAATAACAAATCTTAGGTAACATGAATAAAAAAGTATAAATTAAAACTTATGCAAGGAACTGAAACAAAAATTAAGACAACTTTACATGTTTGTGAAGACAAAATCTGTGCAGAACTAACAATTCATACCACTGCTGTACAGTTCAGGAATAAGAAAAAAAAATACCAAATTGCAAAGACATTATTACATTGATTTTACTAATTGTAGCAAATCTATAAAACCCACGCAGAAAGAAAATAGCATAACCATGAAGAGGATGGGACAAAGGAAAGGAAGGTGGATATCAGTCTCAGAAGAGGGAAAACACACATCATGGGTTAAGAATATGATCTTATTACTGAATGGGTCATCTGTCAGCCTTCTTTCAACAAAGGCACCATGTCAACTGCTCAAGCTTCCCTGTGTTGTATGAGCCTCAAAGGTAGAGGTCTACCCCAAAATAACTCAGCACCTCTGGGTCTTGGCACCTATTTTCTCTACTTCTCACTGTTTCCAGAAGTCACTGTGGATTATTTTCTTCTTGCATATCTTCTGTCAGACAACCCTTAAGGGGCTTGCACAGGGTAACTTAATGACAAGGCCAAACTTAATAGCTCTCCCGTTGCTGATTCTAAGGTAAGAGTACAGCCTGGGGTGCTCAGGCCCAGCTGTGATGGCCAAGAACTCAGGAACAGCCACAACTTCTTTATGTCACAGCCATCAGTACACAGGCCAAATACACACAGGCGGCAGGGCTGCAGCATAAGGGGATGTCGATTTGAAAGCAAGAAAAGCTTAGCTACTCTTGAAAAAGGAGCAGAATGTTCCCACAGATTTAACCAGCATCAAGTACTGCCTAAAACCTCTGCTCTCAAGCATGTCCTCTTGCTGTATCTCACTGGAGGAGCCATTGCACCTCAGCCGGATCGCACAGCAGAGCTTAAGGCTTCCACCAAACAGGTGAAGTCTCAAGCTGGTACCCAGATCACTGCACCAGAAGTGCTTGACTCCAAACAAGAGAATAAGAGTAGGCCCACAGAGAAACCAGTCAGCCCAAACAGACTTCTGCACTGTACATCTAAATGTAATTTCAGCCCAAGCTTTTCTCTCTGCATGGTGCTGTGCAGTCCCAATTAGGCACACAGGTTAATACATGACCTCTAAAAGCCCTGTATCATGCTGGAAGAAACATGTACAGCCACATACCTTCAGCCCCCTCCCAGAACTAAGAAAAGCAGATGTACGCATAGATCACGCCACTGCAGAAGCTCCTGGTTATCACTAGACTCTGGTTGACCTGACCAATCTATTCCTAGAAAATATCTAGTTATGTTTACCCATTCTTTTTTTTATTTTGTAAGTACGAGTAATCTTGAAGAACCACCACACACAAACAACTCCCTGCCACCTCAGGCGAAAAAACGGAAGCTGTATCTAAATCCCCATGAAGGAAGGAAGGAGATCTGGTTCCATGCTTTCAGCACATCACTATCACATTTGCTCATGTATGCAAAACATTTGCTCACATGGAAGGTCTGTTTGCTGCAAGACTCTGGGCACTGAGGTGCCCAAAAAGCAGGAGTCAGCAGGAGGATGTATTACCAATTCCCATCGCTTGGAGGGCCTGAGTTTTCTGAGCTACTGGAATGCAAATAAACAAACCCATACTCTGGATTTGTGCCCCATACGAGTTCCTCAAGTTCCAAGAAGTCTTGTTTTTATTCATCTTCACATTTGGGATTTGTGCAATGTGGACCAGAATGTTTCAGCACTTCTTAAAAACAAGAAATAAAACCCAAACAAACCAGAAGTAGTCTACCCATAAGCGACATTTCTAACTCTTACGACTCGACTGTAAGCCTCCAGATACTTGATCACTTGCATCAAATCCCTGTTCCTCAATATATGTGACCACAACATAAATTTTAAAGTTGAGATGATGTTATAGCAACTTTCTAACTCTTTGTGGTTTAAAAAAAGTGCATAAAAATCCAGCCCGAGTGCACAGAAAATGGACCCAAAACCTAAGCCAACTGAGAGCTTTTTAACTTGAGGGGAAATGTGATATGTTTCAGATTTGCGGATGGCACTCGTTAACTGCTGCATTTTCAGAAGTTTGTCAGTTTTCTTGGACAGCAATTGAAACACCAACACATAGAGGGGCACACAAATTTGCAGAAACGGTCCTGATAGGTTGCAGTTTCTACTGGCTTCCGCAGGTTCTCCAGCCAATCAGTGAAGTATTTTTCCCTTCTTCCAAGGAAAACGTCCTCACAGGATGTGTGCTGCATGGTACACAACTGCTTCAAAGTCCATAACCATTCTGGAGAGTGAAAAGCTACTGCTGCCTCAGCTGAAGCTCTTACAAGAACCTGACTCAAACAGTGGCATTTCAGGAAATGGTCAAGCCATTACCCACCAAAATAAATGAACCACCTTAATTTGTCCATGACCATTCCATGGTCACAAGCAACCCTGGAATATCCCTGGAATCAACCATGACAATCCACAAGGAGCTCAGATCAGCAGCTACCCTAAAACACAAGCCAAGAAACACGTGGGCTTCTCTGAGACTGCCCCAAGGGCAGACAGAGGCCTTGACAAGCAGCAGGGGCAAGCTCACATCAGACCCCATCCAGTCAGTAATTATTGCAGGGATTACAAAGCTTTCAGGACTGTCAGTTCTGCTGGCTTTTACTAGCAATAAATTCCATTAGAAGAAACAGAGCAAGAAGGTACGGTTGCTCCCACTCCACCTTCATCCCACAAGAGCCCACAGTTTCATCATGTACTTTCAGCTCCCACACCAGGCTCACCTAAGGTTTCAGAATATCTTATTGTTACACTTTTTATCCTTTTAAACACCTTAGTCTGGATTCTCAGTAAAGTCATTCTCTTACCCACCCCTGCCAAAGAGGATCCAAGAAGTCTTACAGTGCAAAGGCTAAAGCACAAACAGTTTCTCCTTCTTCATGCACATGAAGTCCAGCAGAAAATGGTCCAAACCCAGAGGGCTCAGTTTTGCACACAAGCACAGACCTGGACAGCTTCCATTTCCACCAGTGGATAATACACCAGTGGGAGACAAAATAGAAGCAAATAACCACACCCAAGGGAAAGTAGTAACACACAAGGGATTCACAAAGCAACTTCCATGAGCTCTACTAAGTGGCCTGGATCCAGAGCAGCATCCCAGTCCCGCCAAGGGCAAAAAGTTCTGTCTGTCAGATAAGCAGAGGGGGTCAGAGCCCACAGCCAATGCCTTTGTCAAGTTAGGGAACCCATAGCTTCAATGGTGGGATGTTTGCAAAAGAAAAAAAAGTTAAATTTGCTGGCTTCAAAATGCCAGTCCAGTTGATAAAGTATGAAATATTAGCATTGTTTAAGGTGACGAGCCTGACTCAAGGCCTCCTCATCCAAGAATTGTCATGCCTGTAACACAATATTGATGTGGTGGCTTATAATTCTTACTTTACATAAAAGCTTCATTGTGTGCCAAATTCAATCTCCACAGGCTACCTGAGCCACAGATTTTTACAAGTCTACATTTCAGCGCTGCAAGTCTACAATACACATAATTTTCAATTATGTTAGGGCAGAACAGGATCACTGCCTATATAACATTACTGGTTGGAGGAAATGAGACTCAGCCCTACTGCCGAGAGAGCTAACTGGATCCAGATGGCGGGCTGAGCACAGCAGCCGTCCGAGGGAGCGATGTCGCAGCAGCCGCCCCCCCCCACAACTCTCTCTTTCACAGTGCAGGGAGATGCCAAGCCATTGCTGGGGCTGGGAGCTGCAACAGGAGGATGCTTGGGGAGGGGGGGAGTTGGGGAGCGTGAGGGAAGAGGGGGAAGAGACATGATTGCTTTCACAGGTTTACTACTGTAGTCTTACGTTACGATATTCTTATTAAAAAGGAGAAAAATTAAAGTCCTGTTACAGCGGAGAGGTAAATCCTTTCCTTCCTCAAGCAACTAAATAGCAGGAAATCCTTTTCTCTTGGCCTGAAATGCAGATTTGAGCCAGACGGTTCCTCTGATTTGCAAGGAGTCCACAAAAATCCAAAGCTGACTTTCTCAGCCTTCTGACACTGCTTTTACATTCCTGCACCAGGAGAGAAGGGTAGGAGGGAGGGAAGTTCCCACCATCCTGCTCTTGCAAATGCTGGACACCCACTTACTCCTCTCCTGCTTCTTGTGTCTCAGTGTGGAAATTAGGTCTTGCCTGTACAAACATTGAACTTTTCAACAAATTAACTCTAACAAATCTGTGCAAATTATTTCAGAGCCAAACTGTTGAAATGGGCTCTGCTGGCCTGCTTTTAACATTTTTTTAAAATAATGTCATCCTGGTGCAAGTATTTTATTCCCTATTTAACAATATGATCTGATGGGGATCATTAGCATGTGTGTGTTTCAAAAAAAAAAAAAAAGTTTTATGGCAAGTCTCAGAGAGCTTAAGCAAAATAATTGTTAAGCTCCAGGCCTCCACACAAGAATTAAAACAAGTATGGGGTGAGCATACTTGAGAGAAACCAAAGCTTTTAAAAAGGCTGTTAAATTGTCAGCACAAGGGAAAAAGCAAATGATTTGAATGGCCCAGATTTTTCTCCGTAAAAGGGAACTAAAAATCTAAAAACCTCCCTATCCTCCATTCCTCCATCCATCACACCCACACCTCCCATCCACAACCAGGGGTTCTGCAAAGCACAGACCCACCAGGAGCAGCTCTGCATGCCCACTCCCCCCAAATACCACCCAAAGCAGTCACCTTCCTGAGCACTGGCTAGGCAAACAAACATCTTTCCCAAGATTTCACAGCAGAGTTGGTCAAAAGCAGCTAAACTTCATATCCAGGCTACAGGAGTTTCGTGGAAACCCACTCAGGGCCAGCAGCTGCTCCGCATGCCAAAGCTGAGCTTGCAGCCGCGAGGCCACGATGGAAAGGATGGCACTGAGCTCACAGGTGTTTCCTGAACCAGTGTCCAACCCAGACCTTTCCCCTTGTCACACTATTGTTTTCACCGCTAGAATGCCCTAAAAGTGATGTTCTACAGCATATAAATACACAAATGCAACAAGAAAAAAAAAAAAAGCCGTATTTTTAACAGAGGGAAAGCTACACAACACTTTCCAGCTCAGGTTTCCTGCAGCTGGCGCTTATTAGCTCCCAGGAACTGAAACTAGGAGCAGGACTCCTGGAATCAGCTGCATGCCATGGGTCTCCAGTATCTCCCCTAGCCATGGGACCACACTTCCACCTTCAGAGTCTGTGCTTTCTCCCTGGATCTCAAATACAAACATTCCCAATCCTAGTTTTGCTGTTAGTCTCTCCCTTGGCCAGCACTGCCGAATCACATGGAAGTACACACCTGGACTTCAACTTGAAGCTCAAGAATTTCTCTGGTATTTAGTTAGCAGCAATTCTGGGAGGGAGCATCTAGACAAATTTTAACCAGAGATAATCCAGTAGCAACACAGGAGACCACAATGCCGAGGGGAGGGCTGATATTTACAGGGAAGCCAATAGGAAGAAAGACTGAACTTAACAAGACCATAATTGCTGTCTGTGGACAAGAAAAATAGTTGCAAGAGGATACCCATGTTCGTACCTACAAAGAAAGGCCTGTAACCTACTAGTGTTCCCACTTAAGTCTCTGAAGATTTAAATGTAGACCCTCAGCTTCCGCTCTGTTGTTTAATTTAACTCAACCCCTTATTTTTGGTCTTCAGTTATCACCTTGTTTGCAGAGGTGTACCATGTGAGAGCAAAAATCCTAGGGATTTATTTTAAATATCTGAAGGAGTTGCTGACGGAACTTTAAAAGGGTCTCCTATTTCTTTCAGATCTGCAATGTCTGTAATTTTTTGTATGAGAAGTAATAGACACCACCCATGATGTTCAGCCCTTCTACAGAATATGTAATGTACGACGATGAGGCACAGAGGAGTTGCTCAAAATGAAAGCAATGAGGCTGATTTCAAGGAGACTGATCCTTTCCTCACAGAAGACTTCCCCACAGCACTCAAGAAATTAAAGCACAGCACTGTAAAACCCGGAAGTATTTAGCACATATATATTTATTACCACTTTATTTTTTGACTAACATCATCCTTTAAAACAACTGCAACACCACAAAAATAAATTATTAAATAAAATACATAAATAGGAGAAAAGTGGAACAAAACCCAGGAACTGATGAACCTGCACAGACACATGCACATAGGGCATTAAGTTCTCTTCCCAATTTAAAATGTCCTTTAATCACCAGAACTAGTATCATCCAAATTATCTTTTGATATGCTCCTGAACAAGACACTTGGAGTGCCTTGAATTTCCCCATTACTGATAATCCGAGTGAACTCATCTCCTTCCTTTCCAGTAATACACAAGAGTTCCTGACAAAAGGAATGTGTTGCCCATTTCAATAGTTTGCCTGTGCCTTTGTCACACTGGTAGGGCAGAAAAAAAGGAGATGCCAAGTCTTCCACGGGCTGAAAGTTACCGAAATGTGTTAGCAATTAAACAGTTCAAGATTATCTCCAAGGAGGGATGCCTGAAAGCAGAAACCCAGGGAATCTGGAACTGCTTCACTGAAGGCACAAGAGCAACCTAAGGCAATGGGCAAAAAGTATGCCCATTTTGGGGTGGAATAAGGCACAAATCAACAGTTTGAGCCCCACTGGCACATCATCACCTGCAGTTCCCTCCTGGGTGAGCAGTCAGACCGACTAGAGATGGGGGAATGTCCCAGAAGCACCAGATCCGTTGCTTTCTCCTGACCTAATCCGCAGGCTCTGTGCCCTCACAGTGTGCACAGCCATTCTCCCACATCCCAGATGATATGCAGTATAACAGCTATATCCCATTACTATTGCCACACATCACCTCTACATACACAGGTTTTCTGTACACAGTGATAAGGGTGCAGAGGAGGCTGCTCAGGGAAAGAGTTAAAGAGAATAGCCAGAAGCTTCCTTAAAAATTATTGCCTATGAAAGTTCAAGAAAATTCAGATAATTCTTTGCTCATTCTGACATGGATGAAAAGCATTCTTGCCACCAGTTGTACTGAAATAGCAAAGTAAAACAAGTTTTTTGCTTCTAATGAAGGCAAAGTTGGTAGGCTACAGTTAAGTTCTAGGATACTGACACCAAGCATGAAGAAGCAAAGTAACAGCTAATCAGCTACTGTAGGAATTTAAAATAATTTTTTTAGCTTCACAAGAGGAAGAATGTTCATGTGACATAAAAGTACAGCATTACTTTCTGCAGTTCTCATGGTATCTCTGCAAAATAACTGCATGCAGTATTTCTCAATCTTGGGTGGAGCTTGGGAAAGCACCATTACTTTTTTCACATTTAATCTGAAAGACCCCACAAGTCCTCCCTGCACAAATCAGCAGGCTGGCTGAGGACTATCTGGATGCCTTCAAAGTGCTGTTCCAAAAAAACACGCACAAACAAAAGCATAATTTCAGTTGAGGAACAAGTGAACAACCTACTTACTTAAAGCCAGAAAAAAACCTAACTTCATCTTTAAGCTTTTTCCAGATTTTCTTTGCAACCTATTCTGCTGCACTCAAGCATAGAGTTTCCATTAGATAAAGAATGGTACAGTCATGAAATCTCAAGGAAGTCTTTCTGTAGATACATCTAGCTTAGACTCAATGAAGTTAAACCAGCCTACAAGACTCACCAAACAATTTGATGTACAGACACACATTTAATTTCTCATCCTGGCAATCTCCCAGAGAGTGAAAGAACAATTGGTAACCAGTGTTTGCATGAAGCCCAAGAATGCATTTTATGGTCTATAAAATGTAATTCCTTTCCTCCCCATTAAATAAAGACAGTAAAGATATCTGACAGCATGTTAGAGACAGATCATGGCGCTGAACTACCTCCATTGTAACAGAAGGGCTGCTCCAGGAGAACCTTGTCTCCTTTAAAACTCTGCCACTCTGGTAAGAGCATAAGTCCATTTGTAAAGAAGGGGCTTTAACTTTAGGTTTTGAAACTACCTTTTAATTTATTTTTTTTTAAGGAAAAACAAAACCAAACCAAACCAAACAAACAAAACACCCATCAAAATAACAGTGCTCAGTGGTCATCCAGCCTGGTTCTGCTTTAATATTGCAGAACATGTCTGCCCTGTCCTGCTCCCCTCTCACTGCACCACGTGGATCTGTAGCACAGGACGGCATGCTGGTGTAAAGGAGTAAAAGAGGCCCTCCAAACCCTTTCCCATCTTTCCCTCACCTCCACCACGTGGAGTTTGAAACAGAAGTTACATGTTTCCTAATTATGAGAAGAATCAACTAGACTTCTTCAGTACCCTGGTAGTGATGCCCACCAGGAAAGTCATGTCTACACGACCAGGATGCTGAATGACTGCTGAACTGGTACCACTTTCCACTGCATGTATGTGCACGAAGGAAGAAAAGCCAAACGTGAAGAGCAACTCTATGCAACTCTGTCCTGGATCCATCACAGAATCACAGAATGATTTGTGTTGGAAGGGACCTCGAAGATCATCTTGTTCCAACCTCCCTACTATGGGCAGGGACACTTTCCACTAGACCAGGTTGCTCCAAGGCCCACCCAACTTGGCCTTGAACACTTCCAGGGATGGGCATCCACAGCTTCTCTGGGCAACCTGTGCAAGTGCCTCACCACACTCACAAGGGGGGCAGAGGGGGGTTTCTTCACTTTGATCCAAATCTTCATCTCAGGTCTTGTGAAGTACCTGTGAATGAGTGCTACAGGTGGGTGGGATCCCTGGATAAAGGTGCTACAGGAGAATTTAGCAGTTTGCTTGTTACTGTAATGTGGCCTAACAGGGTTTTACTGAAAGAGTTGTATTTTCTCCCACTCTTGGGTAAGTGAAACTCATGACTCTAATCACTACCACAAAAATTCCTGTCGATGTAGCAATTCTGGGTGAACTGCCGGGAGTCACTCTATAGTAAACCCAGCAAATTTCATACCAAATTTCCTGTCGCCTCCCTTGTGGTTTACATGTGTGATTGGGCCTTCAGTGCAACAAGAGGTAACTGCAGAATAGATGGCTCCAAGGGTTTCAGGCCCTCATGAAAACCAAGAACTTGCAAAATTCTCTTTCCCTAGGGGTGGTAAGTTTTGTCTATTTAAAAAAAAAAAAGTTAACTCAAAAATGTAACCTTAAGGCAACCTCAGGAAAAAGTACTAGAGATAAGACTGGAACCAGCAATATTCTGACCTCCTAGGAGTAACTGGGAAGGTTGCTGTTGAGGTTATTCTGTTTTTCAGAAAGCCTGCCTTGGGAACAAACAAAAAAACAAACTAAACAAACAAACAAAAAATTCAACCAAAACCAAAACAAACAAACAAACAAACAAAAAACCACAAACCCAACTTTCCACTGCATCATATCCTGGTCCACATTCCTTGCCGTAATCTTTTAGCTCAGATGTGTGGAGATGTCTTTGAAAGATGTAAAAAAAGAGAGTCCCCTCAGCTAACTGTGCTGGCTGAGAAACAAAACTTGTGGGCTGGGGTAGGATTTGTGTCAGATTGACCTTCTGTGAGACCAGCTACTCCTCTGAATAAAACCCTCAGCCAGAATCCTCCTGCCACTCAAGTATCATCTTGCTGTAACAAATTACTCCTAGCCCAGGATTATGGCTCTTTCCAAATCCCTCCTAGAGAGTTAGGAAAGAAACCTTCAGCACCAGTTGTTTCCCCTGTCAATAATACTCCTTTTTGCTTCTCTGATGGTGCTAGTCCATGGGGACTGCAAGAGTGCTTGCACCCATTTTCCTTCCAAACACAAGCTGGATCTCTCAGTTGTCCATCAGAAGAGGAAAAGATGAAGGCTTGCCTTCAGATATCTATGGAAAAGACATCCCATCTGGCCACAGGAAAGCTGACTCCTGGGTAAAAAGGAAGAATTATATTTAGGTGGAGGACTAAGTGAATCATTTAGGATGAAAGTAAAACTAAACAAATGAAGTATTCACTAAATCTGTGCTGTCACCTCTTGTTCCTGGGCAGCCACACCATGTATTTATTTTCTGGTTTCCTCTAGCACCACCAAAACAATGTAATATGCATTTATGGTATTTAAATGAAGTATTTTAAAAATATCCTTAGTTGACTCATCAGCCACACAAACTCTTCCTCAAGAACAGATAAAATGCTTTTTCTTAAAGGAGATGCAGACAGAAAAGACGCTAAAACAAACTGACACCATTATGCATTATTTTCCCCTGATTTAAAGGGCACTCCAATAAGTCCAACTCCTGTAAAATCCAAATAAAGTGCAGTAAGCCTCCAAGAAAGGCACATTGAGTTTTCAAGTAACAACAGGCTGTGCATCAAATGTAAGCAACTTTTGTTGAACAGGCATACTTTGCAGACTTAAGATGCACAAAATATACTACTAGAAGTAGTGGGGTTTTTTTTGTTCAGAGAGGTAAATTCTTCTCAGTCAAAAATCTATATTGCCATATCCACTCCCTGACCTAAAGACACTTGAAACAAAAGTCAAACAGCACAATGCACTAACACAACCTAATCCTTTCAATTTTAACAACTTGTAAAAAAAAAAAAAAAAAAAACCAACAAAACAAAACATGGAAAACCACTTTTTTTTGAACAGCAACTCAAAATCATACAGTGCTCCATGTATCTATAGGAAGTAAAAAAAAAAAAAAAAGATTTTTTGCTGCACAGGAAAAATACAACATGCATGAGCCTGCATTTTTCTTCTCCAAGTGTGGGTGGAAGAGAAGTAGGAAAAAAAAAAATTGGAATTTTAAAAAAATCTTTGTAGAAACACTGGCTGGGAGGGGGCCTCTGTCCCAGGGAGAAGGGCACCAGCAGCTCTGCAATAGCTCATGTCCTGGAGGGACTCTGCCCCATGTGCCAAATTCTTGTGGTTATGGAAGAGGTTTGTTTTGGAGAGGTGAGGGTTGCTTTGCTGCTCCATCCAGCTGCGAACACCCAACTCATGGCCTCGGGGAGCGGAGCCCGCAGACACCACACGCCCGCGCTCCCAGATCTGCATTTGTCACACTTTCATGCCACAGCCCCAAAGTTAAAACAAAGGAGTCATCAGAGCAACCCTGAGCGTATAAATCTGCAAAGAGCTGAAAATGTTGCTCTTGTTGCTAAATATAGTGCAGGCATTTTGAACTGGCTAGCCCACAAGGCAACTTTTATATTTATTTATTTAAAGGACCAAGGTTTGGAAACACAGAGTGTTTTTGAAGCCTGTTCATGTATGTATGTTCACCTCAATATTAACATGTAAAAGAAAATTAAAATAACTTGGCAAACAGAAAACAAGAAAAACAACTTCCACATAAAGGAATCACAAAGCTGAGCAGAAAGACATATTTGACTTTGTAATGGGAGCAAAATCTCCTCCAAGGATGGTAAATCAGGTTCATACAGAGTTAAACACAGAATAGCTTCAACCCCACACCCTGATACAATTAGCTAATACCCTTCTCCCTGTGGGAGCTCTCCCCAGAATGGGGCACATTCCTGATAAGCCATGGGGAGGGAGGATGCAGAGAGCAGGGCTGCCCAGAAGAGGGGACAAGAGGGGCAGCCCCCTTAGCGAGGAAATGCCTGCAAAAGCCCACACTTCCTAGCAAAAGAGGGATGCAGGATGCATAGTCACCCTCCTGGAGTCAGCACAGGGATGCTAAATCCTGGGAAGCTGGGCACCAGCTCGCACTGTGCCTTTGCAGCAGTGCAAGAGCTGGGGCTGCAGCAAGCCAGTGCAGGAGGAGAGGGTAGAATTCCTCAGGAAGCGCTCTGGGATGGCAGCCCAGTCCCAGACCACCCAGGAGTCACTGCAATGGAGCAGTCACCTATGGGATGCCCTATGGGATGCTCTCTGAAAGCCAAGGGCCAACCCAGGAGCTTGGGCAGCAGCTCACACACCAAGGGGACAGGGTGGTCCCCACAGAAGCTCAGGACAAGGACCAGGGCACACATCAGTCCCTCATGGCCCCACAGGGAGAGCCACAGCCAAACTGACAACACTGGAGCCTTCATACACCTCTGCCAAGTGCCCTAGACCCACAAGTGCGAAATAAATATTTTAGTTTCAGCCTTACCTGCAACTGACAAAAAAACCCCAGTAGCTATGCGAGGTTTGTTACAGCTGTACAGCTGTCTTAAAAAAAAAAAAAAAAGGATTAAAAAAAGGATTTTTCTTAGCAGGGCGGGGGGTGGGAAGGGGCTGCATCGACAGCTCCAGTAGCCAGAGGCACTTTGCAAGGAGGAAAGTAGAACTCACGATGTGGGCAGGCCTCAGGTTTCTGAGCCTCAGGGCACATCCAAGAGACACAGTGTATTTACTGAACAGCCAGGAAAGCAAAGGCTCCAGTCTTACAACATTTTATAATCTTATTGTGGACACTTATATTTTATAAGTACTTGAGGTTGAAGAGAGCGGGGCGGGGAGGGACACAAGAAGCCACGTTAGCTGTCTGGTGGGGTTGTGAGAGGTGGGGTTGTTTTTTAAAGATGAAGTAGGATGACTCCATAAGAGGGTAATTATAAATGAAGCGAGTAAGGATCAATGAGCTCCCTTTCATAGCAATCGCTTATTTATTTATTTTAAAAATCACGACACAGCATTTCTGTTCTATTTCCAAGTCAAATTTGTCCTAGGTGGAATCAAGAGGAAATAAAACCAGGTTCCTAAACAGATTTTTGAGAGCATTAATAGGCTGGAGAGCATCTGCGCAGGACAGTAAGTTGAAGTCAGCGTTTCTGCATGCTGCACAGCCAACCCGATAACCTCAGGAGGGAACTTTCATCTCGACAGACCTGCACACAAGAGGTCATTACAGTGCACCCTGCTCCCACTAAGGAGCTTACCTCTCACACGTAACATCAGGCTTATTAAGAGACGCGTGATGATACAACAGCTGCTAATCTACTGAAAATTATTATTCCTTTCCTCCCGCCCCTGCCTCCCCCACAAGTAACACAGGGATTTGCAACATACTGGTCTGTAGGATGTTACCTGAAGGGTAGAGGGAATTCAAACTGCCCTGCCCTCCCCATTCCCCCGGTGATCCCTCATGTGGAGGATTTCCAGTGGGGGCTATCAGGGATAGCCCAAGTACTGTAGAAAAATTCCTCTGACTGGGTATGGGTTTAGTCAGAATAGTAAGTTGCACTTTAAAAAAAAAAAAAAAATGGAGAGAATTATTTCTTCAACGAGCAGGAGAACAGAGAAAGAAAAATAACTACATGCAATCATCTACCACCTCTTCCGTTGGTCCAGGAAAAGAGTGGCAGCTTCTGCAAGACCTGCTTCAGGCTGTCATTCTGTGTAGCTGGATGTTTTGCCATTGCTTCTGAATGATAATTGGCTCAAAAATTAACACGCCTCAGTGTCCCTGTAGAAAGAGCCCTGTGGTCTCATCCAGTGGGGTCATTACCCGCCCGAGCATTCCACATTTCCTCGAGAGGGCACGAATGGTCTGAACTCCCACACACTTCAGAGCATTTAATTCACTCAACAGGGCAAAGTATTCAGGTCAGGATTTTTCCAAGAAGCCATAAGGACCTGGGTGCCTGACTGGCTTTGCTCCTTTGTGAATCCTATCCCTTGCACTGGTGAGTGACTTAAGATCCACAATGATGCTCTGTTCCAAGGGTCAAAACTTTGCAAATAATATAGTGACTTATACTTTTTTTATTTTATAAGCAAATTTAGAGAAGCTTGAGTCATATCAAAGAGTGCTTTTACTCTTAAAGTAATTTTAAACCTCTTCTCTCAGTTTATTAAGGCCATTAACTTTTCTCCTTGTCTGAGTCCCCTATTTTGTTCCAGGATGAAGAATAATACTTCTCTGTTTGGGGACTGATGGTACCCATGGCGCATCTCTCTCATACAAATGTGTTTGAAAAAAAACAGAGCCCTTTGGTTTTACTTTACTATGGAGTTAACACTCACATCAATCATTCCACATACGTACACACCAAAATACACGGCAGACAAACCCATATCCTATCAGTCCTGCATAATGATGTTTTAAACCTGTAAATATAATACATCAGGCCAATTCATCCACAAATGTCAAGAAGCTCAGCAAAGTTGCTGGAGTTTTCAGTTGTTTGTCCCTTAGAAATTCTGATTCCAATGTGATTACCACCAAGGCCAAATTAGTAACTACTTGTGACTATCCTGTGCTGTACCTCATATCCCAAGTCATGCAGAAAAGGGTGTGGCTGTGCACCATTGTGCAAAATCATACAAAATTCCCCACCTTATTGCAGTGCATACAGAAGGGATGAAAAAAATCAAAGCAACTCCCCCAGATACACAGAGAATAGTGGCCACCAAAACAGCAGAAAATGGCAATGGAAAAATAGAGCATCCATTCACCCACACATCAGGAGCATTACAAACAGAAGTGGGAAGGGAATAAAAAAAATATCTGGGGAAGTCCATACTATCCACTGTATGCTTGGGCAGGGAGTGTTTAGAGATTTAATTTTTTTATTGTTATTAAAAGAAGAGGGAAGGTAATTGTTTGCCAAGAGACTTCAGCTTAATCATTTTGAAAATGGAGAAAACCCAGAAATGACCAAGTGAGACAGCTGCAGGACAGGGCTGCAAGAGCGTGGATGTGGTCACTGCCAGCGCTGGTACCACCAAGTAACAGCCCCCAGCCAGCCATCCCACTCCCATCCCCATGCAGGAGGAATTAAAGAAAAAACCTAACAAAATAAAATGCCAAGCCTGCCCTTCAGTAGGGCCTGGATTAATTGTGAATGCAAATGAAGCCCTTCTGCAGCACCAGGGTCCATTTCCAGGGAAATGTGTGCACCCGCCTCTGTTTACTCCGGCTCCAGCAATGCAGCACAACCTTCAGTCAAGCTATTAACTTGAACGTTGAACTTCACAGCACTGGCTGTCTTTCTCAGCCATTCTTTTGATGTTACCTCCAAAGCAAAAGATCAAAGACTTTGAGTGTGGTGAGGGGAAGTCCCAGGCTCTTAGCCTACCAGCCTGTGATATATGTTAAAATCCTGGCCAAAAGAGAGAGAGAAGGGAAAAAGAAAGGAAAAGCTAGCGAAGAAAGCATTCTAGCAGAGCAGTGACACAAGGAAGCAGCACAGCAAAATCCACATGCCCAGGTTCATGACCCCTGAAATGGGGCTTGTTTCTCTGCCCCATGCTTTCTGGTAGTGCTGGGTTTCTCCCTAAAACCTGCAGCCCCCAACATCCCTCTGCCACAAAGCCACACCTTGCATACTGCCCAGGAGACAGCAGACACATGCCAGCAGCACATTTCCAGGGAGAAAAGCATCCCTGGCTGGTACACTGTGCCAACCCACGAGCTCTGTGGGCTGGGGAGGGGCAACACAGGATCAGGGCTCTGCGAGGCACCGAATTTCCACGTCCGCCACAGGCTCCCAGGCCATCCTGAATGAGTCACACAAAAATAAACCCTTTGCCTCAGCCTTCCTGCTTGTAAAACGCGGATAGTGTTGCCCTGCCAGGATAACAGCCTATTCTTCCTTGTGGGGCCCCGAGAGGCGGCGGTGCTAAAGGCCGTGCTGCTATCTGCAGGGGTCCAAGTCCACACACCCCCTCACATGTCACCACACCCCGGGCAGGAGGGGAAGCCCACAGCCACAGGGACAGGCAGCTCCCCCATCCCAAAGAAGGGGCTGCATGGCAGCAAGGTGGCTTCTGTCGCAGCTCACCACTGTAACGTTAGAGCAAATCTGGATGCCTTTGGGAAGGCTGGTCCTGCAGGAAAACATCTGGAAACTAACCACTTTTCCCCATCTCTGAGCCTGATTTTGTTTGTTTGCTGGGGGTTTGGGGTTTTTCTTTTGCATTTTTTTTGGTTGGTTTTTTTTTTTGTTTGGTTGGGTTTTTGTGTTTGGGTTTTTTTGGTTGTGTTTTTTTTTTTGTTTGTTTTGGGGGTTTTTTTGTTATCATTTTTATTTTAGCCATGTGTTTAGAATGGGACAGGAAGGGGAATATCTTTTTTCATGTATATGTAATTTTTTTATTTTAAGATTCTGTTCAATCATTTTCCCCTTCCTGAGCCTTTTTTTGGGGGGGTTATTTATATTCCAATAATACACAACAGCATTCCAGATTTAGATGGTGACACTTGGTTGACACGGTCAAAGTGGATCCAGTGCAGCCTGTCTGCCAAACCAAGCCCCTCATCCATCAGCCGAAGTCCTTTTACCGCAGGGTCATGAAGGAATCACGGACTGTTTTTCATTCCTTTCTACCAGTGTCCCTCCTAACTCTAGAAACCAAAACCTTCTTATGCTTGTCAGCTCCTCCTCTTCCCCACCCCCATGAATTCAGCTCTTGGCATTCACCAGCATAAAAAGCCATGGGATTCAAAACAGAAATTCTTCAAAACAGAATTCATGGCATTAAGCAGTAAGTAGGATATTCTGATTTTATTGTACTTTACTTACTCCTACTTAGCTCTAATCCTCACTCCCTAGACAGGGGCTCGCTCTCGCTGTCAGCGAAGTCGATAGGAATTTGGCTGTTGACTTCAATAGAAGTGGGATGAGATCCTCACATCTGTTGCACAGGGCAAGCAATACACAGAGCAAAAAGAAAAATAGGTGGGGAGAGAAAAATAAAGTGGGAAAAAAAAAGAGAGAAAACACTGAATTGTGAAATTATAAATGAGCTGGAAGTTACTGCAAGTAACAGTTTCAGGGAAGCTCCAAATTTGCAAACGCTGGGTAACACCATCAATTTCTAGACCAATTCCTCCTTTCTTAAAAAGGCAATTCAAACATCTATAGGGGAGAAAAAAGTCGAAACTACCACAAAAGAAATAACTCTCCAGTCGCAGTTTCTAATGCAAAAGGACCAGCTGGTCCCTCCAGTATAGCTTTTTCATGACAAGGAGTCCCTCAGCTCCCTTCCCAGCCCTCTGCTCCCAAGGGGTTCAGAGCACAGGGAGAACAGACTGGGCAGGCACATGCAAGGAGACGGCAGGATCCCAGCCCACAGAAGATGGAGCCGACGGAGCAGTGCGAGAAGTCAAGTACTAGTTGCTGCTCCACAGCATGAGAAGGATCCAAAATAAACAAGACCCAGATCTGGAATGTGATCCTGCCTTGCGTCACAGCCCCACGATAATGCATCAGGAGTCAGGATTTCTTGGCATCAGCTACAGTATCTGCAATAAACAAGCCAGTTCTCCAGAGCTACAAGGGATGCAAAGGGAGCTGGGGAAGGAAAGAAAGGGAGAGGCGAAAAAATAAAGATAAATGAAAAAGAATTATCTGTGTATGAGCCAAAAAACTGTATAAAATGAGTCTGCAAAGAAGGAACTGCCCAAAACTGGAATGGGAGGAAAGAAAAGGAGACACAGAAACAAATTTTATAACCTTCTACCTGAGGAGATGCCATTCAAGAATTCGGCATCTTGGTCGAATAATTTCTCTTTGGGATTAATTAAAGGCGGCAATGGTAGCTTATAATAGGACAGCCCCAAGATTCAAATTGTGCACCTAAATCTCCTTAATGTCACCAAGAATTTCAAAGTCCTCTCCAAAAAAAAAATAAGAAAAATAAGTAAATATATAACAAAGTAGTTGGCTCTACAAAATTCCTGAAGTCTGTTTGCTCGTTGTGCTCCATAGCAGTCAGAACAGCTACTCTCCATCTCTATTTATACTCCATTTCAAGCTGAGGTTCTTACTACGTGCAGTGCGTTCACTGTGCCAGAAAAAAATCACTTAGCTTGGAAAAAGCCAGAAAGAGAATGATAAAACTGGAAGGAAAAGAGGGAAGGGACAATATTTTGCTAAAAAAAAAGTAAGGATGACATTTATGTTCAGACGTAGTGCCTGTAAGTCTCCTATCCATGCAAGTACTTAAGCACCTGCTTAACTTTTAAGGTTGCAGTGTATTTCAAGGTGCTCCAGGGCATGGTTAGATCAGTGCCAAGTGGTGCTGGCCGAGTCACTAACATTTATTGACTGCACATATGGCAGAAGAGATTTAAAGCTGCGCAGCAAGTGGCTTTCAAAACCATCAGACCTGCAAAGAAAAATCAATACAATTTGCTTCTAACCACCCAGTCTTCAAGTTAGCTTTTTTATTCCCAACCCACCTTCTTGCTCCCCCATCCCACCTGATCCAAGATGCCCCTGATGCTCATGTATGGGCACTGAGGGAAAACCCAGAGCAGAGAGATGTGATGGGAATCAGAGGACAGTGTCACGTACCGCTCACTCTAGCACGCTGTAAAAAGTCACCTCCTGCAACACAGAAATTCTCACAGAATTAAATCCCTTATAATCCCATTTAGCAGAAACAAGGTAGAGCAGTATGCTGGTGCTTAAGACACTTTAGTCTTAAAGAAAGTACATTTTGTTAAAAAAAAAAGAAAAGAAAAGCCTTCTCTTGAAAAGAACCCGAATGGAAGGTATTTTAAACAGGAGTTAAACTTCTCTGTGAAGGCACTTTTTCTTTGCTGTGTTTTTTTTAAGGAAGTTACAAGGAAGAGAATAAACCATCGAATATTTTCCCTCTTTCCAAATATGATTATTTTTATAGTGGCTCACATATATGCTACGTATCTCATATGCACAAATGTACTGAGCTAATATTAAAACAACAACTGACTGCAGTGAGACTTAAAAGTGTTTTCTACAAGAATATACAAATCCAAGCAAAATAAAAACGTATGCTGCTTCCTAAATTAAGAGCTGCTAATTGCGTTTACAATTTCTTTCCCACTGGGAAATGCTATCTGTGGTCCAGCAGAACACCTTCCCCTCTCCCTCACAGCAAATGACCTACCAACTAAGTACCAGCTTTATGCTCAGGTTGGTCAACTAGGTTTTTGCTTAACCCACAGGCATTTTTCATATTTCAAAGTTTCTATTAACTCCCTACTGATGTACCCTAAAAGAAGTTTTTAAGGGCTTGGAAGCACATAAATAAAATAGTCTTTGCTGGACCAGCACAGACGAATTGAAAGTCTTTCACCTGCAGTGGTGGTGATAAAAATTTTAGATGCAGCTGCACACACAGCCCCTCCATAGACTTAAGATAGCCGTGATTTCCAGCCATTCAGCAATCTCCCTGCCACTGAGCTGCCTTGGTTACAAGGAGACAAGCATCAGGACAGGACCTGTGGTTTGGGTTGGGTGTTTTGGGACTTGGTTTTCTTTTTTTTTTTTCCATTTTTTTTTTTTTTGGCTGTAGCAAAGCCCTCTTTAGCTGCAAGGCTGAAAGAAGCTGCTAGCCTGTACAGTGATGATAAGAAACCTGGAAGAGGAGAGGGAGATGGCAAGAAGAAAATCTGGGAGGAGGGAGCGTGACTTGATGTGAAACCCTGAAGCAGAAAAATAAAGGTTTGCTTCAAAGCTAATGCTGTGTACTAACCCTTCTGCCCCTGTTTGCTCTGTAAGTCGTGCGTCCGACTACAGACAGGCTGTGCCTGCAAGGTGGGAACTCTCTGAAGAGTGACCAGAGAGTCTGCTGCTTTACTGACCAAGTTCAAGCCACTAAAAAATGGATGAGTGCAAAACTGACCCATTCTCTGTGGTGTCACATCAAACTCAGTCAGAACCAGTTATTTGTCCCTTTCTAGCTCCCTTCCACTAACTCTGCACAATAAAAGTTGATAAAACCAGACAAAAAAGTAAACACATCTGTATTATTATTATTATTATTATTATTCCTTCTTTAGTCCCAAAATGTTTTCCACATCTAAATGAAACTCTACTGTAAGAAAGTGCCTAACAGCAGATTCTGTTTAAAGACTTACTACAGATGATCAGGTCATGGCTCTCATGAAATATCCAGCAATTAACTCTTTCCATAAAGTTCATTTGGCAAAAGAACCTTCAATCCTGCTGTCTCCTAATACAGCTTTCTGCTTCAGCCCCCGCCATCACATGTTAAGCTGACAGCATTTTAGGTACTGTCTGGTCTACAGAGCCATGATAAATTAAGCACTGCACAGCTGCATGAATGAAATGAATATATGGATCCATTTAAAGTACACTGATGTTAATGTAAGGAGACTCCTGCAGATAATCCCAAATTTTCTAATCCCTTACACTTTCCATCCATGCAATAGGATTAAAATCCCCAGTTCCAAGGCCACTCATTTAGCAGAGTATCCTCACCACTGCCCCACTGAGTCTTGCACCATCGCTCTTCACTCAGCTGAGGGTCCCAGTGGGTCAACTTTGTTCTGTTCTTGCTCAGTAATCCTAAACAAACCTTTACTTTGTTGATTCTAGTCTGTTTTATTCAGCCTTTTCTCAGGATCGTTCTTTTGATGCATTTAAAGTAATTTTCTCTGCCCTCCAGAGCCCCATCACATCTGAACCTCCCTGGGCAAACACAAGCTCAGGTTCAGCAGCCCTGTGGTGGGTGAAACACTGGGCAATGCTCACCATAGTCACCACTACCAACAGCAACGATGAACAGGGGCAGAAAGGCTACCAGAGGCATTGTGTGTCTTCTTCATGCAGGAAAACGTTTTCCCTCATGAAAGAGATGTCAATTTATTCAGAAACATATAGATTTCATAAAGAGAAAAGGAAGGGATGGCAATCTCAAAAATCAAACAGATATTCTCCGTATCCCATATTAGAGACATGAGGTCATTTCCACTTCAGTTCTGCTCAGGAGGGATTTCTGATACATTTCACATGCAACATCTCAGTGAAAGTAGGACTTAGAAAGAGACAAGAAAGAACACACCATATCCTCAGCAGCTTAAGATCAACTCTGCTAACATGCGCTAAATATTCTCAGCAATCCTGCCCTGTAGCCTCTTGTGTAGAGGCAAACCCTTCTCTACCATTTCGCAGACAGATATTCAGAGCCCCAGAGAAACGCAGCACAGACCTTTTACTCCTGCTCCCCTACAATATACAGCAGGTCTGAACGTACACAGCAGAAACACTGTCTGTTTGTCGTTACAACTTGTGCACATATTTACAGAAGACTAAATAACTTAAGACTATTATCAGGGGATAAATCAATTGGCAGCAGACACTTTGGAAATCAACACAACAGTTAGTTATTCTGTAGCAAAAAATAGAGAAAGAGAAAGGGTTTTTTTGCACTGTGACTCTGCCTCATTGTTTTAAGCTCATTTTCCTGAAGTCACATGGTTGCCCACATCTGCCATCAACTGCTTTCATTTCAATTTTGTTTCGATTCTGTGATTTTAATTCCTCCTTTCCACTGATGGTCAAAACTACTGGCAGAAGCAATGCCACTGCTAAAACTATCCCCCCCAAAAACCTCACGTGATTAACTCTGATAACTGCATTTTCACAGGGATCTCACATTTATTTAACACCACTCAGGCAGACAGCAAATGCCAAGGTGATTTACAAATAGTGCTAATAGATGCTAATCTACCTAGTCAGGAACCACCAGATACAGACCATACAGATAGACACAGCACATAAACATACAGACAGCAAAGATGTCAAAGCCATGTGTCCTGAAAACACTTCCCTCATTGATCTGATGGTTGTTACTGGCTTTATGCAGCACCACACCTCTAACCCCCAAAGAAGTATAAGTGACACCAAACCCAAGAAAGACTCATATTGCTTGTACTTAGATGAAAGACTAAAGAAAAACATTTTTTTGGACCCTAGCTCAGAGCAGTTGATATCAAATCTAATAATGTAATTTAACTGGATCCAACTTCTTTCTAGTGTGAAATCACACACGTTTCAGTCAAAAAGGTTAATGATGTGGTGACTACCGTAAAGAAAGGCCCTTTCACATGCTTGATTCCAACCCTGTATGTAGAAAACAAACCCCACAAAATCTAACTAAATATAAACATACAGCCCTGTGGGCTATTCTGGCGAATTTAGTAAGAAAACACCTCTGTTTGTTATACCCACAACCAAATCCTATCATGGGCAGGAAGGGGGGAGAAGTGGGGTACCTGATGATCAATCTTGCACTTATAGTTAATCACACAGAATTTGTGAGCAGATGGGATTTTGGAAATGCAGAGTACTTAACTGGCGAGCAAACACTTCCTCTTGAGCAAGGCATATATTTAACTCAACTGCTAAATGTCACCTGGGCTGCTGGAAGCTGGGGAAGTTTTTGAGTTCTTCACTCAGATGGAGAAAGTGGCCAGACCTGTCCAAGAAGACCAGCCAAGTTGCCAAGGCCCTTCCTCCTCATCCTCTCAATGTTTTCTTACTAAAAGGACAGCTGTAGGAACTTTTCATTGCCAGTCCTCCTCTTTTAATCTCATGATGAAAAGCCAAGCATGGAAGACTTGGAAGATGTTTTAACTTTAAAAAACCTATATAGAACTTTGATTTCATTTTTTAATAGACTTCCTACACCATCTCCTTCTCCAGTCATTCTTTGATACTGTCTTGCACCCATCCAGCAACTTGCTCTCAGTGTTCTCTAAGCAAAGATCTATTTAAAGACCATTCTCGTGAGGAAAGCACATTCAACCCCATTTTGCATACAGGAAGGACAGGGGAGAGGGAGTTTGAGTGATTTGCTCCAAAAATGAAAATGGGAAGTTTGTGGCAGAGCTGGAAATAGATCCCACATCACAGTTCTCCATCACGTGCATGACCCGACACCACCTCCAACCTACCTGCTATGGTGGGTCATGCTCTGCACTGCTGCCAAGGCCACCCTGTTGACCCCGTGGGGCTTCAGGCAGGAGCAAGAGTTGTGAAGCAGGCAGATCTGGGGACCCACCAGGGCAGGTAGCACGCCAGCAGCAAGACTGACCCTCAGCAGCCGCAGGACCAGTGATGACAAATGAGTTGGGTCTCAGGTCTCCATCCTGCAGAGGAGGCGGCACTGCAGCCGTCCTGGGCACGGCAGGCTGTTCCCACTCTAGCATGACATCCCCACTACTTGCTATTCTGGGATATGGTCCTGTTTCTGAAGCTGGGAGAAAAATAGCCTCAAGTACAGCAGTCCCATTCAGCACTGCTCCCTCTCTCCTCCTCGCTCAGGTCACAAACGTAACAGGTCAGGTCACACAAAAAGCTAATATTAGCAGATAACAGGGCCATTTTTAAACTTCTAAATTAAACTAAATTTGCTAGGACAGGCAGGTCATTCACCAAGTTATCCCTTGGTTTACTCCTTATTTTAACTATTGAAATGGCCCACAGCAGCATGGTCCCAGCATGAAGCCCAGCCAGCATAAAAAAGTGGGATGTTGGCAGCGTAGAATCAGGAACATGATGCATCTTTTCACGCACCTTCTCACTCTCCATCCCAACCTACATCATCTCACCATTTAAAGCTGCTTCAGCCAGTGGGCTGGCCATGCCCACAACACCTACAGCCTCCTGGGCACAATTCCCCACACCCCACATCTACCCCACCTGGGGCCACAGAGACCCATGGTGGTGCAATAGAGCTGTTATTCAGGATGGGGGTGGGGGGTGGGGGTGTCACTCCCTAAAAATATTTTTCTGGATAAATATTCCTGGATGACTGCAAAAACAAAAGGGAAGCAGCCAATAGTCTGCTGAAGGTATATTTGCTTGTAGACTTTGATAATAATGGGTTTAAGAAAAATTACACCATCTTATGCTTCTAAGTGACTTGGTACTGGTCAACACAAAGAAGAGAGAATTAAACCCTTGAGCACAAGGCTAAGGCATAAGCAAATGCTCCTAAAAAAGCATTTCAAGGGACAGAAATAAAACTTCTCTAATTTAGATCCCCTAAAATTAGGTGCGTAGGATTTCCTACAGCCTGACCCTTGGTTTTAGTTTCAACTACAACTTAACTTCCCCAGAACAGCTCAAGGATGACATAGCTTTTTTTTTTTTTTTTTTTTAAGTAAGATTAATCATCTTCATATAAAATACTAAGAGAGGTCACAGGGCAGAAAGGACTGAACTTGAATTAAGCATAGTCGGTTTTCCTTCTTCCAAGACTTCATAGCAATTATGAAAAATACACTTTAAATGAGAAACAGACTCACTGCTGGGAAGCTGAGGAAAAGGTGGATGGTATGGGGAGTAGGTTATTTCAAACCTTCAGGGGAAACCCTCAGCAGAAAGCCAAGAGCGAAGAACTGTGGCTTCTCGGTGGGTTTCTGGCTGAGCTGTGGTCCTCAGAGCCAACTCCCAGCAGAGAAAGGGATGGGGGCTGTGGGGTGGGATATTGTGACCACTCACCTGACATCAGGGCCAAGACAGAGCCCCAAGTATTTTGGCAGTCATTTCCCCCCCACCCTCCAAGATCCTGCCGCATGGGTATACGTATATCAGAGGAGCTGGGGGACTCACAGCTGTCCTTGACAGCAGAACAGCAGAAAGAAGAGCCTCACCCTTTTTTTCTCCCTTCTCCTTAACAGCTTGTTGCCTCACAAAGCCCTTAGTCACACTTGATTTTTCCAGTTCCTTTTGCACAAAATACAGCATAATAACAAAATAAAACAGGGATCCGGAGAACAATGAGTTCAACAGATTAATGGACAGACACAGCCATCTTCAGCTTTTATAGCCCTCAGCCCTGAAGAGCACTCCCTTCCCTGCAGCCTTTGAAATGAGCCTCAGCAGTCCTTGGACCTTTCAGGCAGCTGACAAACACGCACCTTCCTTTCTCAACTAAATCCCGAAGATTCATCTTCTGGACATGTGCACGTCAATCTTATCATTATTATTAAAGTTTTATTGGCACAACAATGCAAACTCTGAGCACAATGCATTAACCTTGTAAAAATAACTGAGAGAGGCCAGGTAATGGAAAGAGCAGGGGAAAGCTTTTTCATCTCTCTCCCTGAAGGCAGAGGGGGGGGAGAATCACACAGCTCTCTGTGCTGAGTCATCACAAAAAGGATTTCCAATCTCTCCCCTCATCCCTCGAAAACCACCCACAACTTCATGAAGACACCTTGAAAAGTACTGTCCTCCAATCCAACTCATTGACTGAAATTCCTTCCCCCAAAAGATACCACAATTCTGTTCTACTATGGCAAATTCAAAAGAGGAAGGGAGGGGGGAAAACATGACAATGTCCAGGGAAGTAGGAAAGGTTACGCTCCACAGACAAGGACTCCCATTTTCACCATAGCAACAAGCCTATTTAGAATATGGCCTACCTGCATCAAAGAGCAGCTACAAGAAGCTAAATGCAAGTCTAGTGGTACATTCAAGCACTAAGATGAAGAAGCAGCTCACATAAGCATGTCAATGAAACGCTTCCAATTACATTACATGCACAATTATTAGCGTTTACTCTGAACCTCCTTTCTTGATGTGTTTTTCTTTTTTTACCCAGGTAAGAGTAGCACGGATGGGGTGGCATTATGGAAGGTCCAGGTGCAGGGGAGGATCAAAAGGAGGCAATCCCAGTGACTTGGCTTTTAAAAGGGGAGACTTTACTGGGAAGCATTACAGGAGGAGGTTACTAACCAGGACAGAAATGGGAAGTTACTCACTGATGGTTAGTTTGCTTCTAAATAGAGTGAAAAATACACAATGATAACCACTGTTGTAGTCCTCAATTTGCCAACAGAGAGTAGATAGTCTTCACACCTCAAACACCTGATAAATCTCCCAATACTCGAGAGAGAAAACTAACCAGCCACTGGAAACTATTATCAGACTAATAATCATATTCCCAAGAGGAATGTTTGGGTGGGAGAATACACCTGCATCAATCTCCAAAAGGAGTACAAAATACTCCAAGGACAGCCATAGCTCACACAGGACTCAGCCTGATCACTGCTCAAGTCTAACATCTAGTGATACAACAAGCAGTGTCTAGACTGATCTCTCTGGATGATTAATATCATTAAAAAAAAAAATTTACCCTAGGCCACTCTAAGAATCCATATTCAGTCCCCAAGCACCTATCTGCTGCCACTTCTTTTTAAGTCCCCAAATAGAAGAGCAGCTGCCTAAAGAACACCTGGTTTTTAAAAGAAGTGGAGGGAAGATCTTAAAACTCTTCCATCTGCAAGAGGAGTGGCAGTCATTTCACTCGTTCAGGTAGGAGACTGAGGAGAATCGCTTGATGACTGGAAAGTGGACTAGAACAAAAAGACTCAGATAGCCAGATGGTACATAAAAGGAACTTAAGTCATTTATTTCTGATACTTAAAACATATATGGAAGCTTTTCTTAAGCATGAACACAAACAGATCATACCAGAGATTTGTCACACAGACCAGAAACAGACAACGCCACCTCAAACACTCCCATTGCAAAGTTGCCCACCAAAACTGTCACCACTTCAGGAAACTCAAAAGACCAACTTACATCAACTGAAAATACAGTCACGTATTTCTAACTCATAGTTACATGAAAAATAATGCAGCTAAAAACAACATGAGGGAGCTGAATTTGAAAGTGTGTTAAGGAACCTACCACCTTGAATTTGACCTCTTTTATCTATTTTTTTTAAACCTGAAGAAGGGAAGAAGTAGAAATGAACAAGAAATGGGCTACTCAATCACAAAAAAGTTCAGGATAATCCTTGCTTGAAAGCTAATGCACCAATTATAAAACAAACACTTTACTGTGCAAACTTCACTGCTGCTGAAAACATTTACATGACACCCAATCTTCCAAAGGGTTGTTTCATAATGCCTCACTTCTATCAGCTTTCTCATGGCTGTCAGTGGAAGGTACTGGGGGACTGGTGGCAAGAGCGAGTTGATGTGCAGTAATGAGGTTTCTCCACTGGTGAAGCCCATCTGTTACCACTCAGTATCAGGCTGGCCAACAGAGCCACTCCTCCTCCTCCTCAAAGGTCCAGTAAAAACCTGAACAGGATTCAGAGAGCAAGCTGTGTGCCACTAAATGAACAACTTGACATTCAGTCCATGTAAGGACAGAAACACAAAAGTGAAGTGATGAGCACTTCAACCTCTAATTTAAGCCTGGTCACATATTTTTCTGATTTTTTTTTTATGCTATGGTCCTACCTTTACTGCATGTAGAAATGAGCCCTCAAAAATCAGTTCTGGAATTAATTAAACCGAACTCATACAAACTCTTGTGCAATTGCTAAAATAAGGTCACATTTCATGATGTTTATCACACGTCTGCAGTACCAGATCATCCAGCATCTCTCCAGTTAGGGTGTGGGCACTCAATTATGTTCCTGTCAAATTAACAAGAGACCATGGTACGGAGTTTATGTCCATGGCAGAAGGCCAGATGATACCTGATCTGGCACGAGGTCTGCTGAGACACTTAGGTTCCAAAAGATTTTAAAAACCAGAAACTGGTAGAGAGGTTTTACACTAGTTCAGTACTTTGCTTCCTGAGGCTGCAGCAACCTGACTCCCTAAAATCTGATTAGCTAGTCTGTCCAGTCAAAAACTCGGTTTAGCACTAGCTATACTATCATTTCCAGCTCTACAGACATTAAGACAACAATATAGACCACTGACTTAAGAAAGTGTACAAGGAGTTGCACTCAGTTGAATATGCTGATTTCTAAATCGAACCCTTATGTAAACATAGGCTACTTTGTGTCGAGATCCTGTTTGAATGCTGTTGTTCCTATTGTGCAGATGGGGAAACTGAGACAAACTGCAATTAAAGGAGATGCCTGAGGTCATGTCTTAGGTCTAGCAATCAGAAGAGGAATCTGGATTCCCAACTCCTACTTGTATTTTTTAACCACCAAACCACAATCCTTCCCAGTTCAAGTACAGTTTCAAGTTCAAGGATTCACAAAAAAAAAAAAAAACCAACAAAAAATTAGCAGACTTGGTTAGACGCATACGTAAGCTGCAGTGTTTCAGAAAACACAAGTAACCTTCTTAAAAAAAATCTAACTGTATTAAAAAAAAAAAAAATCACTGCAATATAGTCTTAGCTGCAGCCTGAACATTTTTCCACCAGAGAAGCTAAGTAAATACAAAAACAGTGACATCTAAGTACACAGGCCGATTACAGCTTTACTTTCAAAAGAGCTTTGATTGATCTTTTTTGATAGACCTGAAATAAATTAAACTAGATTGACTCACTTGAGAACGGACTGTAATCCTTTAGTCAGATCCCGGAGAACTCAAACCAAACCAGCTGTTAATTTAGGCTTTATAAGATAAAGCATGAGAAATCCAACCTGATGTACCCCAGAGCAATGGCTTACATCATCTCTGCAAGCAATCAACTTGCTGCTTCTTTTAGGAACTAATCAGTGCTCTCTACCATGTGGGTGCCAAACTTGTTTTCCGCTCCTCCAGCAGCTCCTCCAGCAGACTCTGCAGCCAAAGTAGGAGGGAGGAAGAAAGAGCAAGGGACAAGAGGTGTAATTTAAAAGATTCATCTGCTGACTTTATGAAACACATTGCACAGATTGTCCCAACATTGGGGGGAGGGAGGAAAAAAAAAACCACATGAACCCACTTACAGTAATCATTTCAATTCAAACAATTGCTGGATCTTAGTCGGGAATAAACTGCCCAAATCAACATTCACAACTTAGAAGGGGAAGGAAGAGGATCACCCACACGTTTGAGGAACCACAGACAAGGAGAGGGTCAGTTACAGCTTTACATGAAACAACAAAGTAGGCAAAATAAAAGCGGGGGGGGGTTTCTGCTCTCCCAATCCAATAATAAAAACATGCCCATCAATGTATCTCATCCTCACATCTGAGTCTGCAAAAATCATTGCTTCCTGAAATGCTCTGTTTGCTAAACCTAAGGGGATCACGCTGGAAATCCAATTCAGGGAATTGTGGTGCTTTCAAACTGGTTTTGTCCACCAGAGAAAAGAGAGCAATGAGGTTTCTCAGATGAAGTCAACCGAGTTGATCCTCACAATAACATCAATGTAATATATATGTAAGTTATAAAAAGGGACATGCGACAGGCAGGAACACCACTCCGAAATCACTCATAGAAGGAGTCTAACACAATTCAAATGGAAAAAAAAAAAGACGACTTTGGTCATAAATCTTATCTAAAGGGAAAATAAAGAAGCAAGTCTTTGACAAAGTCTGAATTACACCAGCCACTCAGTAAACCCTTCACAGTAACACCTCCAACAAGGTGACTTACTCCCACATGACGATGGAGTGTCCCAGCCAGGTACTTCTGGGAGGGAGTACAATGTAATCTGTGTTAAATACGTGAAAGCTCTTCTCCCAGAGAAAGCCACAGCTCTGCAGAAGATGAAGATGAAGATTACTCCAGGTGCCCATGGTGGCATTTGCAGTCTCTGTGACAAGAGGACCACTCCTGAGGCAGCTTTGTAGAGCATTGGGAGGGGAGGAAAGGAGAGGAAAGAAAGAGGAAAAGCATTGCAAATGTCATGGGGATTGAGCAAATCAGATCAGCTAAAATACCAGTCCAGGAGAAAATGTCCCATTAATGGGTAGGTCCTGTATGTTTTATTTTACTAGAGTAAGTTAAATTCTTTTTAGAGGACTCCAAGCAGGAGTTCATTGATTAAGATCATAGCTCTTCCAACTACAGGAAAGGAAGATGGCAGGGTCTTCTTAAGAGCTGTAATGCTGGTTTGTATTCCTATCCCTCAAAGTAACAATGCTGTGCCAAAACATCAAGCTGATGCTACATTTTATCAAATACAATACCCTCATGCATTCTTCTTGGTTGAGGGTGTAACTCAACACAGCAAAACACCCTTCTAGTGCTTACTAGAAACACCCTTCTAGTGCCCAGTAGCCCTGTTCAGAATCGATGAGAAACTGAGTCACAACATGGCTCTGGTCTGCAGCACTCCAAGGAAATTGTGGGCAAAGGAGAAGAGACTCTAAATGCCTTAAGATACTTTTGGAGACTATCCAGGAATAACAGAAGTGGCCTCGGATACAAGCTTGCACTATGCAGTTTTATGCAGGCAAGCAAGTAGACACAAGTAAACAGCATTGCCTCACACATGTCCCAGAGGCGCTGCATACTTCAGACATGCAAGTACTCAGTCAAGTTCTCAGCACTAACACACTCCAGCTGTGTGGCAGCTTCAGGCTTTCCCAGCCCCCTGCCCTGCCCCTCACCAGCTGAAGAAACCTACAGTACCAGACAGGGCACAGACACGTACTACATGGCCATCAAGGAAGTGGTCCCACCTCTGACCACTATAAATCTCTATGTGATAAATGGAAGCAAGAGCTCAAATTCAGCTCACAGTCTTTAACATCTAGGTCTGTCCACATCAGCTCCTTGCAAGAATTAAATCAACTCAATCTCTTTATGTCTCACTTTCCCCACCTGTAAAATACAACCAGCACCACCTCAGGCTGTCCCCGTGGGGAGGTTGGCAAGCTCTTGGGACTTCAACCACATGAACATGCCAAGATGTCTGGCTCTTACCGCTCAGGTTTTCTTAGTTTAATCAAGCTCCAAGTATTATCAAGCTTCAACACTCAATATTAAAATCTTAGCTCAATTTCACATATATTAAACAGCCAGCAAATGTCAAGTATGAAAAGGGGAAGAAGGACTACTGAGGCAGGCACAATACATAACTTGACTCCATTTGCCGTTTAGTGAAATTTCCTGCATCACTGAAGTAAGATCCACCAAATATTCAGAGGGGAAATAATAAATAACTAGTAGAGTGGAGAAGAGAATTGTCTCCACATACCTCCTTCTCTGTTCCTTCTCTTCATCTATCTACAAACTATTTCTTCTGACCATTTCTGATATGGGCATACATGTACCGCAGAGCAATACCAACAGCTTCCAATACAGCTGCAGGACTACACAGTGCCTCCTCTCCATACCCATTCCTAGCATGTGGAAGAACATGTAACAAAGCCCAAACCTTGGGATAGGTTCATAAACTCCAAACCCTGGGACAGGTGCATAAAGTCCCTAGGCCTTGATTTATCACAGTCTTCCATCCTCAGTTACGAAGGGTACAACTCTCTGTAGTTCCACCCCAGAACTAGTCCGAGCCTTTTGGATTCCAGGCTTATTTCTGTGGGAAATTTCACAGAAAAATAAAGGGGGAAAAAAAAAAAAAAAAAAAACAAAACCAAAACCAGAAAGCTGAATTCACCATCTCCTTAGGGGCTAAAGGCACATTCACCCAGAGTTATTTTACATTATTTCTACAGAATCTGATCTTCTATCCAGAGACATGTATTCTAAACAGAACCTCGCTTACTGCTCAGGAAAACAACTTGAAAGACATATAGAGAAAAAAAAAAGGGAAAGAAAAAAATTGACTTTTTTTTCTCTAATCCCAGAGCAACACAAATTTAAAGAATTACTTCACAAAATATTATTCACATTTGGTTTAATTAACCTAAGTAACAAGACTGCTACTGTTGCCTTCATAGGAAGCATATTTGTTCATAAAGTGAGAGTTTGGAAGGTATGGTTTATAACTACGTGTAAGTCTGCAATCCAGAGTGGCTAAGAACATGGTATTAGTTATAGATCACAAAATCATACTGAATCCTTCACGCAGCAGCATCCAGCATTTGAGACATCGCTGCATTATACAGATTGGCACAGGCAGTTTGTTGTGCAAGACAGGTTGCAAAAAAGTTTGATGCAAACTTTATACCCTTTTATTTGTCTAACAGCAGTGCCCAAAGGCACCACCAGAGAACAGAGTCCTTTTGTGCTAAGTCCTGTACAAACAAGAGAGTGAGAAAGACTGACCCTGCCCAAAAAACAGATGGGAATGAACGAGGGAGGCACGGAAAAGGGAAACTGCTCAAATGAGAGACCTGTGAAATGCAACATCGATGCTAAGGAACATATTGCCTCTGAGTGGGCAACTGAGAACTAGTATCAAAGAAAACCAGTTTCCTGGATCTCTCCAAAGACTGATCCTGATCCCAGCTAAAACAAACGTCCCTGAGCAAGCATCCCAGGAACTTCCTACAACATAATCGAGTACTTCCACACGCCAAACCTCCAGCCTTCCCTAGCCCAGTGACTACAAGAGCAAGAGAAACAAATGAGCTGACTTTGGAAAGTTGGGTCCCTCCCCTCACCAGGGGAATTAAACTCCTGTTTCTAACACTGGAGGATAAAGCATCAGGTTTCAGAAATTGTGGCACTTTTAGCTACAGGAAGACCTGCCAGCAGCTGAGACATAAAAATCACTTGTCTCAGACTTGTGGTCAGAGTTAACATTTGGGGGTATTTCCACAGACAAACAGATAAGGAGGGAATGCTTCCCTGGCAGATTTATTAATCTGTAAATGCTGGCTCAAGACACTGAGCCACTTGGAGCAGTGGAGTCCCAGGGAGACGGATTAGTGGCAGAAATGTAGATGAAGTAGCCGTGGGTGCATAATGCTAATTAAATATAGTCTGCAATTTATAAAATGGGTTTGTATATACAGAGCTACATTTCTCAACACTAATCACAAAAGATCACATAAAAATCACCTTCTACAGCACATGGGGACTTATACACTTGTTAATTGGACTGAACCAACTAGAAGAGTTTATTGTGCCTATAAACCATACCCCCACTCTCATGAAAGTGGTGCTACACCACCAGACTATGGTCCTGATGCCCAGAGTGCTGCAAGCTGTAAAATGAAAATAAAATCTCCAAGCAGGAAAGGATTCCTTGCAATGAAAAGAGATGGGCATGCAGAAAAACAGTATAAAACAGGCAACAAATTTCCTCTTCCTGCTGTCTCTGATTTCATGCCTATCAATAAGATGAATCATTCTGTTGCTCATTTGTTGTGTAGTCTTTTTCTTCTCAACCCCAGGAAAGCACAGCCTCCACCACCCCAACCCATGGGCCCCAACTATACATGGGCCACCTTGATCTCTTTGGCATATTTTCAAGAGATCACATGTGTTCTCTGGAATCATCCATGCTTTGCAGGATGCAATTCAGCTGTGCTCTAGATACAGAAAGTCTCCTCTATTTTTCAGGAAGATGTCAATTAGAATATAAAGCCTTCTAGAAGGTATTTATAGTCACATTATGGTTGAAACAGAAAGCGCCATTAATTAGTTCTTTATTAAACATCACCAATTAATTCATAGCTTTTTATCGAATTGATAATATCGAGGTGAAAATGGAGACGTACAGTGAAACACTGTCCTACAAAAGTTAGTCTACCACGAGGAAGGATCCAGCATGGTGTATGAGGGGTTGGAAGGCAGTAGTGACTGAAGTACTTTCATCATTACTGACTTTCCTAAGGTTATTGATGGGAGCAAACAGAATTTATATTTCTCAATTTTATCATATGGCTGACAATACGCGATGTTGCTTAAACAGCATAAGACCTTGGGAGCATGATGCTAGAAAAAAAACATTAGCTTTCACCTTCAAGAGGTTCCCACTACTCTCAAACATATGAAAACACAAGAGTTTTCATGCTTGGTAAATTTAAAAAGCACAAATTCTTCACTTTCCAAACATTCATAAAATCAACCTTCATGTGGGATATTCAAGGGTCATGATTATTTTTTCTTCTTCAGTATGCATTTTGTACAGGCAATATGAAATAAAAGCACTACTGAAAATAGCATTGAAAGAGTCACTTGTAGTAGAAATTAAATACTTTAATTCTTTTAGTTGTGATTTTTAAAGACTTTAATTATGTTCTGAATCAGTCAGATATTAGACACATACAAGATTGTGAGAGAAATAGCTTTTCAACCAGCTTTAGATTCCTTGAGAGTCTTAAAGTCAGACCTGTCCTTAGGTAGCTTTCTTCAAAGTGAGATGTTCTGTCTGCACCTAGTTTATCTCATGGTCAAGGGGAGGAATTCTACTCTACAGTAATTCTCAAGCACTTTTTCTTCTTATCTAGCTTAAAGATCTAGCTAGAAATGGGACTTGCAAACAGCCAAATTAAGAACTCTAGAAGCCAGGCTGAGCGTTGCTGATAAAAACCACAAAACCAAGAACTCAATTGCAAAGTAGGCGAAAGAGCACAAACTCAAAGATAAAAAGCCACTCTCACTGTAAATAAGAATGATAACAGAACCACTAAAGCAGAAATCAAAACCCTATGTACTTTGCCTGTGGTTTTTGACAGAAAACCAATTCATTTGGTTCCCCTCAATTCGCACATCAATGCAACCAATATTTTGCATACTGACAAAAAGGAAAACAAACAAACAAAAAACCCCAACCCCTAACATAATACAGACTCCCATCATTGTCTAACTGCAGAACAGTACACAAAAGTATAAGTCAATATTGATCTTTTGTAAATACCTTCAAACATAATATATGCAAAAAATTGCCTTATAATATTCATGCTAGCGAGCTTGAACTTTTCCCCAAAAATGAAGAGTTGGGTTTCCAACAAGGCTACCCAGCAGTACTGCCCAGCCTGTATGCTTAGAACATGTTTTTCTTTTACACTTTACCATATACGACTTACCAGAAAAGTCAGAAGATGGGAAAACACTAAATATGAGCAGCAAATGAAAGCTGATGCTTTTGCTACAAGGATTTGCTATTCTATTTCCCTGGCATGTTGTGATATTTAGGAAGTTTTGTTTCTTTTGCATTTGTTTGTTTCTTGTTAGAATAAAAAAGAAAAACCAACAACAAATAATCACGGTAGCTCTATAAAACTTGAATTGTTATAGTTCATCACAATTAAAAATAAACATATTGTTATAAAAACAGGAGTTTAACATCTAAAAATTACAAGATCTGAAATTTGCTCTGAAATAGCTCTTAGAAGTGTCAGACTGTTCTAACCCCCAGACAAATCTCAAGGACAAGTATTTTGTGTGAGCACAGTTTCCTACAGGTTTGCAAGCACAAGAAACTGAGTCCTCGGTTGTGTATATGACCCAAGTCTTATGTATTCATTTTCTTGTAATTTTGGGTTGCACCTTAGAGCACTGCAGCAGGAGTAAAGTTTGGCTGCACGGGTGGGGAAAAAAAAAAATATATAATTCTTTAGTAAAGCTACCCTACTGACTTGGAGTGGGATTTTCCATGAGATTGCCACAATCACTACGACTTTTTCTCAGACTTTGGAGGAGAGGGGGAAAAAAAAAAAAAAAAAGAAATGTGCATATGGTCAGGGACAAACAAAGCCTTAAATGTGTCATGAATCTGGCTTCTCATGGCTACCCTGTTCCAAAAGCTTCTGAGAACATGAAACCACAATGCCATAATGAAAATTCTTTCGTATACATAATTATTGAATACAATCAGCATCTGGTAGGAAAGAAAAGCAAGAGAAGTCCAAATACACAGCTCTCATCCTGACAAAACTGTCAGATGGCATAATCAATCAGCAGCTTATGTTTTCACATATGATTTTGTTCGGAAGTCAAAAGGAAAAGAGACCTTCAGGCGAAGGGAGTATTAAAAAAAAAAACAAAACAAAACAAAAACCAAACCAAACAAACAAAAAAACACCCACACCACAGTTCTTTCATTTTATTCAGGTCTTATTTAATTACTTTAACCCCACTTCTCCAAAGTCTTTTCAAGACAGCACATTTTCCAAAATACAAAGAATATGACCTTCTGCCTCAGGCTAAGTATTAGGTAAAGCAGCGTTAGTCCTATTTCATAGATGGGCAAACTGAAGTAGAGACAACCAGGCTAAAGGACAAACAGAACTGTCTGTAACATTCAAGAGCCATCCCAACCCCTTGCATTCAACAACTTCTGCATCCTTTCTCCCATTTTAAAATACACCACATCCAAGATTTTTATCAGCTGAATGATGTTTCTCAAGGAACAGTCACAGGATTAAGTACTACATCCCTATAATACACACATTCCATATGACCTATGCTCTCCAAACCGAGTGACTCCTACGTCAGCATCCAGGATCCAGCAGACAGTTGTCTCATTAAACAAACAGCGACCTTTCAATTAAGCATGAACCCAATGTTCCTGTACAATGTGCACACATCTCAAGACACCAAAAGGCCCTCAATTCCTCTTGTTTGCACTTCAAGGTTTTGTTTTTGTTTTTCTAAACTAATAAAAACAATTTTATAATTAAAAAAAAAAAAAGGAGTATTAAGCAATTCCAAAGCATAACACTGGTAGGCCAGTTTTTTTGGACTTAAAAAAGAATGACCCACAAGGGGAAAAAAGAAACCACACACATACACACAGACACACTCACAGAGTGGTTCACTGGGCAATCCAGACACATTCTCAAAGGCAGACATTGTGGGAGATGAAGTTACTAGGCAGGAAAAACAGTTGCTAAGTCTGAATATTTGGTTATTCTCAGAGCAGGGATTAGAAGAGGAAGTGTTGACAATGTAAGAGTAGCTACCATGAAGTCCCCAGAGCTTTTTAGTTGTCCCTGCTGATCCTGCAGTGAGGGGAGGGGTGAGTGACAGGGCTCGCCCACAGCGACGGTGCCAGAAACAAGCTCCTGTGACACTCACAGCGTGTTATACATTGTCATTTTAATACAGATTCTTCCAGGCGCTCCAGAAGGACCTACCTACACACAGACCCTCTAAGCAACACTGGTATACCTTGATGTCACACTCACATGGAATTGTACTGCTCCTTTTATCATTACCATGTGGCTACATCCAAAAAAAAAAAAAAAAAGGAATAAAACACCTTTCTGCCAGCACCACTATGTCCTCACAATGCAACGGACACATGCATTAGACCTAAGGCCTTTTAAACAACCTGGAGCTCAATCTCTTTGATCCCCTCCAAGCACGCTTTCTCAACTTGTTTTCACCAAAGCTAAATGGACTTTCAGGACAAGACAGGAACATGGTCTACCAGCCTTCCCAGAAAGGCTGATGGATCTCTCATCATTCATTATGATGAAGTGCTGTTCATTCAGAGTCCCAAGTACAGAAATAAAATTGTTTGAAAATACTTTTAATAGTTCAGATATAACAGATATCAAAATGAAATCATGCCTTCCAAAATTAATATGCTTTGAAGTATAAATGACTGAAAATGAAGACCAACTCTCCTCCCTGTGTTTTATTTAATAAAGTCCTGCAGAATCATTTTTGTTATTATAGCAAGCTTTGAGGTATACCAGAAATGAAGAATTATTAAGAAGAGTTCCTAAATTTTACATATCAGCAGCTGGTTATTTCACTCTAGCTTTAACAGCCTCCATAAGCGTCACAAAATTACTACCTGACCTCAACAGCCAAACTTGGAGATGCATAACCTGAAACAGGCTCCCTTCTCTCATGTTATTTGCTACTAGGAGTTGTCAGAGTTCAGCAGAGCACTGTGAAGATGCGAGAGAAGTAAGTGGATACCCACGCATGCACAGGCACAGAGGGATGCAAACAGGAATGTTGCCTCTTTATTTGTGACTTTAAGTTTCGTGGAAAAGACCCTAAACGAGTAATGAAAGAAAAGATAGGGGGCTTTGTCCAAAATGAGATAGAACACGAGTTAGCTTTCCTGGAACCCACTGAAGACCACAAATAACAGAGTCGAATACATTCACTGTTCAACTGCTCTGTCTTACAAAACCAATTCCTTGTTCACTTGTATCTTTTGCAGCATTTTACAACTGCCCAGCTCAAACATTTTGGATATTAAACCAGTAAATAAGCAGTGACAGTCTCTTAGGCCATTATTGTACAACACCAGCATCCTCTGGAATATGTCAATCAATCTGCCTGCACAACACGGCGCTTAATTTTCTTTTAAAATACAGAGAGCTGTAGCTGAAAAACCTCTGAATACGCACACGTTAAATACATTCCACAAAGCAATCACAGCACTAGGAACACCTGTGAGGAAGTGATCAGTCCCTACCTTTTTTCCTTGAAAAAATAGTAATTAAAAAGTAAAAGAAAAAAACTTGCCTCCTCCCTTCCATTTTGACAAATCTTTTCATAAAACACCAAGAAGCTGGGGGGGAGGGGGAATAATAAAAAAAACCCTTCACATTTCTGTGGCAATCAGTTAAAAAAAAAAAAACAACACCAAAAAAAGAGAAAAATCCCACAGTAAATAAACCAACAAAATGCTGCATTCAATTTTCAATTTACATATATTTCCTTCTCAATGGGAAAGATCAATAGTTTTAAGAAAAATACTACACCTTCTTTCTGCTCCATATGTTTCTCTTATTGGTTCATTTACACTGGGCTGTTCTCCTACAAGCAGTTAGTACATCTTTTTGTCATTTTAGCCTTCCCTGGCCATTAGTGCTAACCGCTGAGATGGTGCAGCTCTCCTCTGCCATCCTGCCTGAGCACTGCATCTCTTTCTCCGGCCCTTCTCCCTTTGACTAATGTTCACCAACACTCATACATCATTCCCAAATTGGTCCAAATGAATTAAACACAGCTCTGCTTAACATTACGAGATTTAAATGGATTTTCTCTCTGCAGGTCTGCCCCATAATTGGGTTTATCCATCTTGTTGAAGTACAGTTTACACTTGCTAACATCACGCCAATTCAAGCTACATTTTCTGCTCCAGTGGCAGGAGTGAAGCAGATTTGTCATCGGATCATAACAGGTAATTCAAACAACAATTAGTTTGATGACGGCCCGTATGTCAATGTCTGGTCCCAGTCAGCTCTGCTTGCACCCGCTGCTCTCTGTGCGCTAAGATGAATTGTGCTCACAATTCTTCAATTTCAATCGACAAATGCTTACAGGAAAAACGCTGGAACTCGACTGACACAAAACCATCCCATCGCCCAGTGAGTGCCCTGGGAGGAAAAGCCCAGGGCAGAGCAGGATGGTGCAACCTCCTCTGCCCTCCAGCTATACCACGGCTTATGGCAAATGCTGAAAGACCAGGGCTTGCACTGCACTTGTCCAGGACAGCAGCAGCACTCTGGAAACACCTTCCACTCACACACACAAGTCTCTCACCAACTCCCAAATGCAAGCCCAGCAGCCTGTGAGGCAGGTGCAAGATACCCTGACTTTGCAGCCCTGCAAACTCAAGCAGAGAGGCAAGTCTAGACAGATGCTAAAATGAGACTATTTCCTGATGGGTGCCACATCCACAAACCCACCAGCATTTGCAGGGGCAATTATAAAAAGCTGAGCATCACTGAAGATGAAGCCCTGAGCTTCTCAACTTGGGCAGCCAGCACTAGAAAGCTTTAGCTCCAGATTTTGATGTATTAGGAGAGATAAGGCAGAATACTCATGAGTCCCAATTTTTAGTGAAATGCTTCAACTCACATCATAACGTTCAAAATATTTGCAGGGAAAGTCACGAGTTCTGGGTTTGAAAATACCATGCATTTCTTGGAAGGCTGATTCCACCAATTAGACAAGAGATCATTTGCCTCTCCAATTCTATTCAAGAAATCTTGTTTCATATTAAAAGAAACATTATTTTCTTAGAGTCAAGTAAATCTAATTGCACATTTGTGTTTTTCCAGGTCCCTTCACAAACATGGGGGCACAGTATTCATAATTTCAAACAGCCATGTACATCAGTATCTATACTATTAACTATGAATGTGATGAATCCCTTGGCTAGTTTTCTCCTTATTCTTTCTGGTTTAGAGGAAGAGAAAGAAAAATCCCTTTCTAACTGATTTTCCACAATATTATTTTGTCTCCAATTACATACTAACACGCAATGCTAGTTGCTGTACATCATTTAACTGAAAAATCCAGCTAGCTGGCTGAAAATGTAGGAACGCTTTTCATAATTAGAAAAAGATCTCCACCAAAAGAAACCAACATTTAGATAGAAGTCTTGGTTTAAAAATTAAAAAGTGCTTAATGAGCAACAAAGATACCAGATTTTCAAAGCCAATACCAGAACACCATAAAAACCTTTTTAACCTAAACACTGTAAAAGAAGATTATTAAGTTCAGATCAAAAAGTATTTAAAGCAATGGTATATAAAGTATTCTCCTTTTGGAGGTGGCAAGGAGAAATTCCTCACAGATAGAAAGCAGATACACTAAAACCTTACTGGAACCTGGAAAACATCATTCTGTGTCTCTACATTAAAATTTAAATCAGATACAAATCAAAGCCCTGAAAAAAATTACAGTATTTTGTGTCTCTGGTTCGCATTTTATGTTCTAATACCATCACTGCCTCCCCAAAAAAATTACTTCTTTCATTTTCAGCCTTTTTTTTTCTTTTAATTCTGATGCGTGGCTTACACAGGGAGACAAATCAGACTCACTATGGCCTAATGCTCAACTGAAGAAAATCACGAGAGGGCCACTGGGGTTTTTTTGTCAGGGATTTTTTTTTTTTTAAAGCAGAGTTATGACAGCTCACAAAAATCTTTGGACGACATACATTTAGCAATTCTACATTTGTTTTTTTCATCATGCTGGTATTTCAGGATAATTCTAAGCACCGGGAACAGCTCCAAGTGTCTCGGGTCACTTCTGAAAGTACAGCTGGCATCAATCCCACAGGTCATTCCTTTGGAGAGCTTCCCAGCATCTCAGGAGCACCCAATCAAAAACTCCAAAACCACTCACAGACATCAATTCCCACACAAGCCCATCATCTGGTGATTTGTGCCTGTCAGGCTCTGAAGAAAGAAATCCCAATGTCCCAAACACTTAATGGGTAGAAAAAGAATATGGCATTTCCACTGTACTCCTGGCACTTGACCCCGGTGGCTGGGCAGGGAAGTGGTGGCAGCAGACAAGGCTGTGGCAAGAATCAGGATCCAATTTTGCAACCATTACTCCTGTCCTACTGAAGGCTGTGGGTATGGAGTAATGTCTCCAGGACAGACCCTTATCACCCTTATCTGCAACAAGGACACGAAGCTAGTCCTATCCTTGTGCAAACCAGGCACTTAACTGCAGGAGGGAAAGGGCAGCAATCTTAACAGGGTGTTTATTTTTGCCAAACTGGCATGGGAACAAGGCACAGGTGTGCACATGAGAGAAGGGCAGGAGTCACGGAGAAAAAAAATAATCACTTCTGAGTTTGGGAATCGCCTGGCACGCCAGAGCCAGCAGATTCCAACTCTTCCAGCTATTCACAGCCAGGAAATACCCTCTCTCTCAGTCATCACTCAAAATAATAAATATTTATTTATAAATTGCAGGCAGCCTGTTCCCCTAGCACTGGGCTGAACAGAGAAGAAATAGGGGCAATTCAACCCCTCAATTATCAGAATATCTGCGAAAGCAAAGAGGGACCACAAATCCCACATACAAAAGCTCACATGGTACCGGGAAGCATCACCAGCATCCAAGAAATGATGAACACAACTGGAAAGTTTCTCAATCTTTTAATCTAGTCTCCCTTCCAAAACAGGGAGACCTTTCCCAGGTCATAATCCCTCAAAAGAGGAGACTTCCTACTCTATGACCAAGCAGGCTCAGCTCCAGCCATGGGGCACAGGTGTCAGGCTGATGTCCTAGCATAAAAGGAGATTGGTGCTGATGGTGCCTTGGATACCACACTGGGTACAGCACAGCCAAAAGTCTACACAGGGAGAAGGAACTGAGCAGAGCACCTAGTAAGTGATTATTTTTTTTTCTAATTTAGTAAGTCTCAGCTATCACCAGCAGCCAGCGCAAAGCCTCAAAGCCAAGAAGAATAACACATCCTCAGGCTTTTGTATCCTAGCTTGTCCTGACGGCTTCCGTTGCAAATCAGTTGTCGTAGCTGGAGACTGGACTTGAGAAGCTGATTAAACAAAGCTTGCTCTGCTCCTGCCTGACGCAGCATTCCCTCGTCCAGCTCCTCATTAACGGGCTCATGGATATCCATCCGCTGTGACTGCTAACTCCACTGGCTGTTGAAGGGCATGCACCATGCTGGCAAGAGGCCGGATCTGAAAAAAATCCAGCTTTTTCCAGCAGTCAGAGCCCTGTCCCAGAGCGGCATGGATCACTGTGCTGGAATCACTCTCCCGTGGCGGGTGAGCTCAGGCAACCAGCAAGGGAAGCGCAGTTGAGGTCAGGCTGCTTGGAAAGAGCAGAGGGCAGTGGACCAGCCAAAGGGCAAAGGGCCATCACAGCTTTGAACGTCTGCTGGTTTGTCCCATCAAAGTCCTCAATAAACCAGTCTTCCAGTGCAGAAGGACACAATTCGGAGACACAGAGTGCATCCGTATCCCTGTGCAAAAAGTCTTGGCCAAGAGCCAACCAAACAGGCACAGCAGTCAAAGTAGGTCCTGCTTTCAGGGGAAAGCAGAACACCAGAGACAAAGGTTGGTATACAATGACCCTCTCTAAAATAATAATCGGGGGAAAAAATATCCACAGGAAAACTCTCATTGGCTTCATCAAGGCCAGGATGCGACCCAAGCTTGTGGAGCCGCCCTGAGGGAAGGCAATTAGCTTCACTAAAGGGATGCCAAAAAATTTAGCAGAGCATCCATAATCACCCTGAAATTTTCTCTACTAGCAAAGCATAATGTTTATCATTTATTTCTCAATTAAGTGGTGCTTAAATTGACTAGGGAGTGGATTCCTATTGTACATTGATTAGCCAATAAAAATACATTTAAAAGCAAGTTGGACTACAGACAAGGAATATCATCCCTCTCCCCCTGCCAAGTGAGGTGTCTTCTTGGACTGGCTGCAGTACCTTCTCTCCATCTCTCCAAGCAGTTCAGCTCTTGTGCAAAATGCTTCTACACAATGAATGAATTCCTAAGGCTACTTGTAAAATTACTAGGCACAGCCTTGTTAAACATTCATTTGGAGTTAAGACAATACATTAAAAATCACAAAGCAAGCAAGCGCCAAGTGCTACACTACCATCAAAGCTAAATAAACAGAATAGTCCATCAATTACTTATACCCCAGCCATTACTCCACACCATCCATCCCCACTCGCCACACTCACAAGGTCTCCCACAGATCAATAGCAAGGCTCATTGATTACAAGTGGAACAGGATCATCACATCTTTTTCCTTCCAGGTCAAAAGGTACAATGACTACAAGCCATTAAGTACTTCGTGGCATCACTCAATGACCGTATTTATGCCATATAAGTAGTTATGATTATTGCATGGAATAATGTTCATTTATTTCAGCAACAATCTGACAAACTATATTTATGCTGCACCTTTGGCCTCCTTGCTTGAACTCTGCTCCGCAATGTCTCTCAGCTGGGACTACTTCTAACACGCAAACCCTCCAAGCTGCTTTCAAACCAGCAGTGTTTCTTGGATATTGTTTTGTTTCAATCTACTACAAAAGGGCATTTTCTCGCTCTCCGCTCTTCCACCCTCCTCCTCTTCTCCTCTTGCCCCTCAGCTGTTGGCTAAAGAAAACAAAGAATTTTAAGTTAACGTTTCTTGTGTGCCCTCTGTGAGCACTGCAAGTCTCAAGCATTACCAAGAAGCTGCGTTTCACCATCCATCAGGGGAAGATGCCCCTCAAACCCTGGCAAAGCACACAGGAAACCCCACCACTACCAGAAGTCCCTCAGGAGTTTCCAGGGGGCCTGGCTGACCACCTAGGAATGCCACTTTACAAAAGTGGCCTTAATTACAGACATCCCCATACTGCAGTCACATGACAGCTTCCCTATCATTCCAGGGTTGCTGTATTTTTTATGGACAGCCAGCAGCAGAAATATTAATGCTACTCCTGTATTTCAAAGAAAGAAAAAAGGCATTGACACATACCTACACTTTAAATATACATACATATATATACGCATGCAGACACATGCATATAAACCCCTTTGCTGCAAACGAAAAGGCTGGTTGTCTGAAGGTGTTATAAATGCCCTTCAGAGCTCATTTAGTCTGTTCCGCAAAACCTCACCAATGAATTTGGCACTTGTAAATATTCCAAATTTATGCCAATAAAGTCTTCCCAGGAACCAGACAGCCTATATAAACACATATATATAATCTACGCATGGAGCCATTAACATCCTTTAGTGGTTTGTTATTCTTGTGAAACATCAGCAGGGGAAGGGAGGGAGAGAAGGGAAGGTCCAAACCATGTGTCCTCAGAAAGCACACTGAGCACTCAGCAAGTTGGAAAAGTGGAAGCTCACACCCCGTCCATGAGATAGAATAGCTCCACACCACTTCTCATTTCAAAACTGAAAGCATGGCAGAGACAAGAACGTCAAGGAGTAGGGAGATAAATGTAGAAACTGATGTCGTGTCATGCTCTCATAAAAGGCCTGGATACACCTACAGAGCCTTCCTTATGACTGTCATATAAACATTACACTGGGGCTGTGTACAGGAGATTAAACGGGAGGGGAGGGAAGCTTCACATGTGTCATTCTACCAAAGGTTATTTTAGGATCAGCTTAGAAGCTGAGTAGTGGGTGGCAGCTGATTATATTACCAGAGGCATATTTAAATACCATGGGCCCAAATGCTCATCAGGATCTCTCATAAAGGGTTGTGGCTGTACTGGGACTCGAGCTTGAAACTTGGGCTGCAGAGCAGTCCCCTTCCCCAGGGCTGTAGTGATCCTCCCTGGGCATGAGCCTTCCCTCAGAACAGGACAGAGACACAGCACGAGCACTTAGGCTTAAAGGCCCACATTTATTCAAGGAATAATGTCAAGGAATATACCTGAGACTTGAGCAGGATTTTCCCAGCCAGGACCACCCTGCTGCCCTAGGAACCATGGTGAACCACTGTAAGCACACGGGATACTTGGGCACAGGGCACATTCAAGTATCACACACATAGTCCCACACGGCCAAGTCATCAGCTGTATTATCCCACAAGTCAGCACCAGGCCACAGTTTACCTGCTTCTGTGCATGACAAGTCTCAGACAAAGCACTTCCACCACTGCCTTTAGAATTCCACCTGTCAGTGGATCACATTTTGATGGTAACTACAGGCGAAGGTGGGCTTTGGAGGAGCACAGCCCAGCCTACCATGAATTCAGAAAAACGTGTGTGTAATGGACTAATCTCTGCTTATACAAGAAATGTCTCTGTTCTCCGACACAAGCACACACCTTCACAACCATGAGCCAGGAAACAAACGCTACCTGGTCACACAGTCATGCCCATGGCTTTAGATGGCCAAGCAGTGCTGCAAGTCCTGTCTTTAAATGGCCTAATTTCAGGTGATTTAGAGGAAACCACACAGCACATTCATACACTGAGTGACCACTCTGCAGGCCACAGCACCTAATGGCAGTGCTTGTTCTCACATACAGACAGGCAGGCCCTCCCCTAAAAAAAATCCTCCCAAATGACTAGAAAATAACCAGACACTTGATTGTCAAATGTTGCCACAACCTCAAGTTTGCAGAAAAAGAGATCTTATATATACACATACATTTTTAATATACGCAGACACACACACAGATGTATATGATATATTATCAGCATTAAAATACTAGTATTATAGATATTGATATTATACAGATTATAAATGTTGATGTTATATGGATATTAATATATTATTTTAATATATATCATATATTAATAGTGTTCCTATCAATCTCTTCCAGATTTCTGCACTAAATCCCTGGTTCATAATCAGCTCTATTTAAATATTTTCAAGGCTTACACAGTTTTGCAGTACTACTTGTATAAGATCTGCAATCGTTTATTGAAGCTCTTAAAGAGAATTTATGTTAAAAATGAACTATTACCCTGAAAGGTAGCTAATTTTATCTTCATAAATGTGTAGCTGTTAAGCCATCCAAAACACTACACACAAAAGTCAGCTTCATTTTAGTTTAGATGTAGTTCCTCTCCCGTTTTTAACTGTTCCAAGATTTTGTTACCTATGACTACACTGATGTCTTGATTAAAACCAAGTATTTCTACTGCAATTCTTGGATGAACCACTGTGTCAGGTTTTGCAGGCCCAGAAGTATAAATGAAATCTGAAATCTGGGACTAGGTTTGGGTGGGCAATGTTCCTCCAAGTTGTAAAAGCACTCAAACAACAGCAGATTTAACTTCTTCTCCAGCTTCGTCATCTAATAGGACATCACTCCTTGGCTTTTTTCAGCACAGTAGGCCCATTCATCCCAGGGCCACATTCCCTGGTTTTCACCCCGAACTCGTTAGAATCAGCCAACACTGGACCTCTGGATCTCTGTCAGGATCAGAGAAAATATGATGCCAGACAGTGCCCACCTTGCCTGCTCAATCATTCCCAGTAAAGAAACAAGTTTTACTACTTTTGCGAAAAGAAGTTATTTAATTGCTCAAAAAGGGCCTCCAGTGAACTCCAAGGTGACCCCATACAGCTGCTCCAACAAACTAAACACAACATACACTGCAGTGACTGTACAGAGCATGGAACAGGCTGAACAATACAAATTTCTAAGGCAGGTACATAACGCTACTAACAAAGTAACAAAGAAACGGTGCAAGTAGCAAAAACTAATACAGTCTGTATCAGTAAGCACTGAGGAAAAGCAAGACAACACCAGATTCATCTTCCCTTACTTCAGTGTATACACATTCATACAAAAAGAAATCAATAAATTACTTTTTAAAAGTAAATTTCCTCCTTCTACTTGGATCATACGTCTTTGATTTGTTTCAGTGAAATCCACACAACTGCAAAGGCAAAGAACCACCATAACCACTAACTTACCTCACCCGCCATAAATAAGATCACCTCAACAGTTTGCAATTCAGAGGTTAATCTACTTAAAGTTTTAGGACAAATCACTACTCATTATCCTAGTGCAACTACACTCTTTGGCAGCAGGTCACACCACCCACCAAAGAGAAAAATGCCTATCTCTAGTGGTTCAAACCATGACACCTCATTGAAAGACTATTTTTAGCCACCTTCCAAACAACCTCAAATCAGTGAGAAATACTTCTTTCCATAAATTCAAATTAGCTTTTAATAAAGAACTCCGATTGGTTCTCCAGGATATGTCTGACAGTGTTTGGAAAATAACTAGTCCTCCTCTGAGCACAGGTACACCCATAGTTCTCTTGGTGCATAGCCAAGACAGGGAACCACCAATTTCTCTCTTGATCAAACAGTCCCATACCTGAGCCTCCTGTCGTGCCACTCAGCTGAGTTATTACTCATTGAAAAAGAACAGCAAGTAACTTCTAAGCCATTTCGCAGGCAACAGCCTTTTTCTCTCCTCCTACATAAACTGAAATGCCAAATACCAAACCTATTTGTAGCAGCCAGGATTAGTTCTAACAGGAGAACCACCAAGAGGATAAACTGATCTGAACATTTATCTAATCACTAACAACTATTCCTGCTTATTAGTTTATTGTACCCCAGACGCACAGAGTACTTAAGATACTAGAGAAAGTTTGATTCGTGCCTGTAGGAATTCCCACGAGTAGGAAAGAAACCAAAGTAAGATGAAACTGCAAGAGAAACCAATTTCATTTTACAACCACTTGTGACAGCAGGGACACTTTCCCTTTGCATGAACCTCTTTCAGCCTTTACTGGAACTACCCCAAAGAAAGATGGCCCTTTGTTAGATATTCAGGAAGCTAAAAAAAACTGTAAATCTCTGCATCAACATAACAGAATACCAAAAGGAAACATCCTACAGGTTTCTAGCACTTCATCCTCTTGGCTTTAGTGATGTTCTCACCATCTTAGAAGGGTTACTCTGGTGGCATGAGGCAGTGGGTCATCTTTGGAGTCTACACAGAGCTTCAGAAAAAGAAATCTTGAGCACCACATAGCCCAGCTTCCCTCAACTTTACTCCTACCTAACACTGCATACCCACGTGAAGGTAGATCTAATGCAACTCACTGATTGTATCAAGGTGCAATTGGGGTTGGTGATTGCTGGCATCACAAACCACCATAGTGTCCCAGCACCTCAGTTCCACACAAACATTCGGGTTTAGATGTGATCACTCTGAAGGTCAACAGTGTGCAAGATCATTACCAACCAGCCTTGTGCAGCTATAGCCTGAAAAGTGACTCCATGAAAGTGGTATGAGGGTGAGGTAGGGAAAAAAAAGAGGAGTGTGGTGTTTATTTCCTTTTAACTTTCCATTTCATACATGTTCAGTGCCATGTCTGAACATGTTCAGAAATTTCCTCCCCTCCTCATTTACCTTTCTTTCAAAGGTCCTACAAATTTTTTTGTCCTACAAATTTTACCTGGGATCAGAAAATTAAGCTGACTTTGTTTCTCTTTCTTATACACACAGAGTAATAAAAAGACTTTGCAATCCAAATTCTGCACTTATGTACACCTGCATTAACCCCATTGTCTTCAAATTATTCCCTTAACAATGGCTGTGGGTTTGTACAGGTGTTGAACAAGCCTCATAATTGGAATTTAACAAACAATTCCAACAGCAGGTGAAGAAAAAAAAAAGTGAGAATTCAGCTCAATCCTTGTGGCATTAGGTAACACATTTAAGGAGGGGGGGGGAAATGAAGGTATTTAGGTGTGTGCAAATTCTGACAGGCAACTCAAGTGATTTCCAAAAACTGCCAGTTTTCTACTGAGATCCATAAACCACAGCAACAGCAGAGAGTCTAAATGAAAACTTGCTTCGCATTTACACCATCTTTTCAGTATTCTCTTTAGCCTCCTTCCTGCTTCACCAAGTATTTTGCTTCCAAAATAAACTTCATAAACTTCCTCATGGGATCACAATTTAGGCCATAATCCTACAAGCCTAAAATCCTAAACAGACCCACCTGGGCTGAGGACAACTCTTCAGAGGGTTGTCTTCGGAGGCAAACCCAGAGCATGTGAAGGATTGGGGCTGTGTTTGCACCACCAGCTCCCAGGAAGGGAAGAACTTCCAAAACACTTTTGCACTAACAAACAACCCCAACATGAGGCAGAGAAGCAAAACAGGGCCAGGCAGAAAAGCAGGATTGAGGAAATGCCACACAACAGGAAGACGACATTGGCTGCTCTGCACTGCCACCTCAACTAAACTCAACAGCTGCTCTTCCAGGCTGAGCTAGATTTTACATAGCTGTAAAATCAAATAAGAGCTTTCTGTTGTCGTCATGAGCTCTGGCTTGCGACCGTCACTTCAGATCAGCTTTCTCCAGCCCTCTTTCTCCATGTATCAAGCCACAGCCAGGACATGGACTGCAGATGTAGTTAGGCTTTGTTGTGATGGATAACTTGGTCAAAACATTCTAACAGGAAAGGTTATCCATCTGGCAAATTGATATCAGTGACTTTACAGAGCCAGCAATTACTCCTCAGTGATGCAGAATTACTACAGAGCACTCAATAATGAAGAGATGCCAGTTACTGACAAATTACCAAACTAAGAAATTAATTACCAGCTGAGAAAATAATGCACAAGGGATAAGACTGAGAAAGCCACGTTCAGGAGAGGTCCATCATTTGCAACAAGTACATTCTCATCAACAACTAGTCCTGGTACAATTAGTACCACACTGGGTACTCTTTCAGGACGGCAGACATCACAACTGGTCTGCAAACCATCAATGGCTGAGACAAAATAGCATCATCTAAAAATGGAGACATTGTTCAACCTGACCATGACACTATCCAACACACAAACCCCATTCTGTGCTCTAACACTGCAAAAGCAATTCAGCACTACTGCCAAAAAAATCATCATCTCCGAACTCCTTGTGTCTACAAGACGACTTCTCCACGTTCAGAGAGCCCTCCCATGTTCATGCACCATGCTCACAGACAAGGCAACTGAACTAGAGGAGCATGTGCTCTGAGGAAGCACACACAGAAGTGCGCTTTGCTGAACACTAACAGGCATTTTTGCAATGTAAACTCCAAGACAAGTATTTTTTTCACAGTTTTTTCATGCTAGGGCGCGACCTTGTGAAATAAAAAGAAATCTGCTTTTTGCCAAAACATGGAAAGATCTAGCCAAATTCTTCATCATCATCATCATTAAAGGGAAAATAATTGATGGGGGTGGAGATGAAGGGAAAAAAAAAACCTATACAAAAACTGCACAAGACCTCTGAGCTACAATTTTCACAGCCATGACTATTTGCTTTAACCATATATCTGTAATCAGCAGCAAGACCTTCCTTTATCCTCTGGTCCATATATTAGAAATTTAGCACAGATGCTGGCTGATCCTAGGTCTCCAGAACAGAAGAGAGGAGGATGAATTAGGCCTACAGCACTCAGAGGGTCCCAACAAAACCTCTGACCAGCCATGCGACCGGTCTTCAAGGCAACGTGATACAGAGAAACACAAGACAGAGCAACGACATCAGCCTAAATGGCTCCTCTCTCTCACTCTCTCTCTCTCTCTGCATTCAGATGTAATGGTGAATGAAGGGAAGAAACATAACACTGACTAAATGATTAAGTAAATTAGCCAAGGTCATTACCTCCAAGCCTTTACAAAGAGGAGATCCTGAATTATTTGGGGGAGAACAAATAAAAGGCAAACACCAAACCTAAACAGTTATTTAAATGGAATCAAAATTACTAACATTACACCCAGGCTGATTACTTAAGAAACTCAAGGAGCTTAGTATTTTATTTTTCCTTAGAAGTAAAGGCGTACAGGAAATTCAGCAGTCACATTTTCTTCCTCAGGCAAGAACACCCGCACTGTTTGCTCACTCATTCACTCACATTTTTCTCTGTGCAGTATCTGACCAAAAGAAGCCCAGACCGAGTTCTCCAGACACTCCTGCTTATCACACGGCAACAACTCTGATTTTTACAGTTTTATTTGGCTTGCTTACAAGACTCAGTCTCATGTAATCCATGGGCCTGATCCTTCTCCTAATAAGAACAATGGCAAAACTCCAGCTGATCAGTAGTTCTGGACAGACCTTGCAGTGCCAAGAGGATAAACTTTAAGGGTCTAAGCCTTATTCATTCACTTTTCTTGCTTCCACAAGTAATCCCTTTAAAAATAATGGGACTGCTCCTTAGAGTCAAAGATGCAGGACTGAATAAGAGCAGAAACTGATTGAGAAATATTTGGGGTTGCCCCTCTAGCAGAGCACAAGTGCATTCTCCAAAGCATCCTCTTATTTCAGTAAATCAAGTGACAGTATCAATTAAAAAAATTAGTAAATAAAAGCAAAACGCCTAAAAATGTCATTGGAGGCAGTAAGAAGAAACCCAAGTCCTTCTTCTTTTAAAACAAGGGCAGTCAAATGATGAGTAGCTGAAAATGTGGCCACACACACACACTCCTTCATATACACATACATACACAGAGGCAGTTCATCAGAATTGAATCGGAGAAAGAAAGATGAATTTGAACCCTTTATCCCCTGTCCTTTATAAAGGCTGCCACTCAGTAAACGGAGATTGCTCTAATTACTGTGACAATTCTGCACCCCGTTCAAACAACTTTTGTGTTCTGGACAGGTTTCTCTGCGAGTTTGAAATTCTTGGCCTGAGAACCACTCTTGCCTAAAAGAGGTTTCTCGTTGCAAACGCAGAATGCAACACTAACAAGTTGTCCCTCTTTTCAGCTCCTTTCATTCTCCTCTTTTCCAATTGCCTGATTCAAGGCTTAATGGAAACTTGTCAAGGCTTTTCTTCCCACAAACCCTGTACAGCCCCAAGGCAATCTGTGCACAGAGCAACCACAGGAATCTCATATTGTCAATTAAAATTGAATAGACACCTGATAACTAAGTATACATTCACGAATAATATACATCACATGCATGTACACAGATGTGCCCACACAACCACCTAACCAGTCAGATACCCACGTTCCAGCACACCAGCAGCACAGCAACACACCAGTTCCCATTCACAAACACCCAGTGACACCCAGATTCTAGTCTTCACTTTTTCATTTCATATTTATTAAATTTAATTTCACATTTATGAAATTAAAAACAAAGTACTTTCAAGTACTGTAGTTGAGCAACAGAATTCAATGGAAAATAAACTAACTACATATACCAGGCATTTGGCCTTTAATAACCCTGGGGATTGCAAAGATATTTAGCTGCTATCCAGATAAAATAAGCTCTGTGGATATTCTTTACACAGCGGTTTTGTGACCAATACAGTAGTTATGTTTGTGACTAGCTCCTGTAAGTACCTTTTTTTTTTAATTGTCACAGACATGTTTTAATCTACATTTTATCGTGTAGTTTAAGAAATAAGAAAAATCCCACAGGAAAATGTAACAGGGATTGAAGTAAACTGAGACACTGGGTTATAAGAACAAAAATCTCAAAGAACTTAACTTCCAGACAACTATAATCTGTAACTCCTTTCAAAGGGAGAAAGCCTTCTTGTCAGTGTCCCAGAGAAAACAAAGGTAAAAACACTGACTGCCATCTTATTCTTCTGATGTGTTCATTCAAGGTCATACCTTCCCCTGGATTCTTTAATATTGGCAAACATTTATAATAGAGCAGTTTCAATAGCAGTCTGTTCAGCCTGGGTGTAGATCAATGCAGCATCTATATGCCGACTTCCAGACCTTGCCTAAGTCAGAGTAGTGGTCCTTGTTGTATAAATCTCTTAAATCTAATTAAACCAATGCAAACCTCTTACTGTGTATGCTCCCAAACCAGTTCACTCATTTAACAAAGTTAAAATTATTCAGGCTGGGGTTTAAAGCAGTTCCAAGAGGACCTTCATTGAATACTTACATCAGTTAAAAACAGAAATCAGTGTAGTGGCTTGTCTCCAGAATAGAAAAGCCTATAGCCTCAAACTTTTCCAGATCATGATTTAAGGGGTCACTGACTCTAGTGGGAGACGTACGCCCCCACCTTTTCTTGCTCTATTTTTCCCTGTCTTAAAATAGGACTATTTGTTTCTATTGTACCAACATCCATATCTTCGTATTCCCCAGAAAGTTCTTTTGCAGTATTTTCAGTCTGGCATTTTCTATTTCTACATCTATTTCCACATCTTCCTTTTGGACTTTTTTCTGGTGTCTCGGCTTCATCACCACCACTAGTGAATTAAAAAGCAAAGAATGATTTTGTTGTATACCAGCATCTTTCACACCACGGATAGTCTGGAAGGACATACAAAGCTGAGAGATAGATGCTGGTCAAGCACATTTCATTCATACTTGGTAGTCATTAGGCATGCAATCATATTTCCCACAGAGCCTAGGGCATTAAAACCTGTTCTGCCAAGAGGGGAGAACAGTTAAGCAAGACTAACTGTGTCAGAAGGACTAACAAAATGGTTATGGGACCTTCAACACAGGAGTCCCTCCTGAATTCAGCCTCACTCCCCACCTGAATACCTGAAGGAACATCTGACCCCAGAAACAAACTGCCCTCCCATCTTCTCCTTCCTCACGCTTCCTTCAGCAAGCAGCACAAGCATTTCAAACAACACAAATCCATTCTCCACTCAAAGCCTACTTGGCTCCTATAATTTCTATCATTTTCCTGTCATCATTTCTTCCTTGCTGAAGCCAGCAGCTTATGAGTCAGAGAACAGTCATTAACTTTTACAACTTCCATACAAATCCACCTACTCACATTAGAAAAGCGGTATTGACATGCAACACAGCCTCAGACCAAACCCTGACCCTGCCAAGATGCTCCATACTTCTGTGAGAAAGTCAGATACTGCAGAAGCAGGAGCTCGTTCAAGAACGTACCATTGGAAACATAACCTTTTTTCTCCCCTCCCAAGAGCAAACAGCTACGAAGAAGCAATATATCAATACCACATTTAGTTGAGTTTGGCTTTCTCAATACCTTTATCCACTGTTGAAGAACTTAGCCATTGGTTCAAGACACACGGGGCCTGATGCAAAGCCCTTCGTTATTAATAGAAGCCTTTTTTCCACTGACTTCAATGGATCTTGGACCAAGCCCAAGGAAGACAAGATTTCACAGCAGTAAGAGTGACACACATTCTCCGCATTCAAAAAAAGAAAAAAAAAAAACAACAATACGCAGCATTTACGATGTCAATCTGTATAGCAGTTTTGTTTGTGTTTTGCTTTTTTAAAATAGGCTCTAGGCTGTCGGATTAATGCACCCAAAAAGTCTCTCTGAAGCTGGAAGGAATTACGGACAGATACAAAATGCTATGGTAAGATACATAACATTCCCAGTACCTCCCTCAACTAGGATATAAAGGCATCCTCTACCACAAAATTTCATGTAAGCTGCTGCAGCCACACTTTAAAGTGTCCCATCACTATAAACTCCTCCAGTAACAGCTACAATATTACCCATGATGAATTAATTTATATTAATATGGCTATCACGCGCATTTCCATATGAAACCCATTGTTCTGGAGTATTAATAAAAACCTCACCAAGTGAAGTAACATGGTACCCCTATATTTAGTTTGAAGAAATTTAAAATAAATACATTTAGAACAAAACTGCTAATATCTTCAGTTTATCATAATTGGCACAGCAAGCAGAAATCCAGCTATCTTCTCAGTACGTATTTATAGCATCCCCCGTTCCCATTCATTCCGCATTTTCTTAGAGAATCTGCTGTACCCTACATCTGCAATTCATTGACTTTACAATTTACCACATGTTGAGATGGAGAGGTCTCAGCTCCATTTGAATCACTGCACAAATATGCAAGTGATTTATCGTTTTAAAACTGAAGACTGCAGAAGAACGACTCCACTTTTCCTGAACATTACTCCTTCTGGCAGACCATGAACAATTACAGCGCGTACTAATTAAGCTCTGTAAATGTGCTGTGCCCTGCTAATGCCTACCAGGCCTCAAATTTAGTTGCATGAAGCCAAACTTCAGCCAGCGACTTAACTCATTCAGCACTGCCCAGTTGCCTGAGCGTGACCCCACAAAGAATAAGGGTCGAGGGTTTAGCCAACCTAAAACAAAGGCGTGAGACTGAACAGATTTTGCCGGAAAGAATCAGAGTGGGGGGGGAGATGCTGGAGGGGATGGGAAGCATCTCAGGAACGGGAGGAACATCCTTGTTGATAACCTGTTAAAAAGGTACAATACCACACCAGCTTTGCAGCGCTGCGCTGGGGGATTCAGATCTGTCCCTAGGGGCTAATAAGTCACAGTGCTCCATTGATTAGGGAAATGCATAAAACCTTCAACAAAACTGTACAGTTATTTGTGGAAGAGCTGAATTGACAGCCCCCTCTTTTTTTAAAAAGTCAGGTTTTACATGACTTGTAGAAGAAAAACATATGGCCAAAGCAGTGCAGCTTTCCACCACACACATAACCCTGCTTTTTTCTTAAATTAGTCTCCAAGCACAACAGTAACCTAGAGGGAACCTGAAATCAGCTGCTGAAGAAATTAAAGCTAAAAGTAATACCTAGGCATATTTAAGTAATCATATTATATTGTTAAAACACACACACCCCCAGCACAGACAAGACAGCAGCACTTCAAATCTGACGGTTCACTCTAGCAAAGCATGTGTAATGGGGAGTGAGCCGAGAACAACAAGCTTTGCTGAGCAAAGCACAGTTTCTTCTCGGGCCCCAGACTTTCCTGACACTTAAGAGTCAATCCCCAGATCCCAAGCTTCCCCTCCAACCATCCGTTCAAATACTGGCGCTTTCCCCCTGCCCCCCCCCCAAGTTTCTACAATTTCTCCTCCTGCTCCAACATCCCTCCTTTGTCCTCTAATTACTCTCCAGTGGCCCCCACTCTCGCTGTGCCTCCCCCCCAGTTAACCCCTCCCAAAACATCACCCTCCGAACATCCTCTCTGCTCCCCTCTACACTGATCTTCACGTTGATCCCACATTGTTCCTTCCAGCAGGACACAGGGCTTCTCCCCTAAAAACTGCCTTTAACCTCAACATGTCCATTCATTCAATGCATATTTTTCCTTAATGTAGGTTTTTGCTGCTTTTTAAGAGGCCCTGTTTTATAAACAAACCAGTCTAATACATGTATTTCCAAGCATCCATCTTTTGCATAAAACCTGATGTAATTTTGTCTTCCCTCCCCAGCTCAGTGGTATGTGAGCAAATTAAAGGACGTTTCCAGGTGTCATCTGTCTTTAAATGTTTGCTTGTGTCGGTATCTAGGAAATACTGCACAATATTACTGCTGAGACCTCTGCAAAGGACACAAGCTGTGCTAAACTTCCCTCCTTCAGCCTGGCTGCATCACCCACTGCCCAGCCTCTACAGCACCGCAAGTGTTAATTATAAACTTCAGAGCATCGTTAAAAAAAAAAAAAAAAAAAGCACAAACATAAAACAGCAGTTGGGAGGAGCAGAAATATTCTTTACTTTTAGGTGGGGAGAGAAAGGATTTCCATATCTCCCACACACACCCCCAGCACCACACTTCATCTCTCATTGCTTATAATTAGTGAAAGAAATTTGAGCCACTGCCAGTGTCTGTGGACCTTGGATATTATAAGGCCAGCGTGGCGTCAAATATCTTAACATTCATAAGTGTTATAGGCTGTAAATAAACCCCGTGGATTTATGACCCCGCGGTGCTTGCCAGCAAACGACTGTGGCACATTTCTTTCAGCAGACCTGTCGAGGTGCAAGTTTGCCTTTGGTTGTAAAATTAACCATTTCCTTCACAAATGTGCCCAATTAGAAGTCAAAGTTTTAAGGCTTACTTACATATTTGCCAGGACATGGGACTGAGGAGACACCCGGGGAACGCAGCTCTAGACTTCCCCCAAAACCTCACAACTCCCTCCAAAGCAAAACTTCTCACAACAGCCCCAATGTGCAAGGCAAGTGTCTGGTTTCACCAAAAAACCCTGAAAAAAACCCAAACTGACAACCTGACCGCTGTTGCATTTATATGTGCCTATCACCAGCCCTCATTTTTGGCTGCTTTGAGGCTGGGGGGAGCAGGCGTCTCCCCCGGGGCTATGCCTGGAGAAGGATCTCCTCCCTTCCCCCAGGATAATGTCATCTGCTTCCTGTGTAGGAGAGCATTTGCTAAATCCAGGTTGTCTCATGCTTAACTGCCAATAATCCAACTTCCACATAACTCCCAGACAGCTGGGAAAAGGTCCTCGGAGTTTTTAGTCATGGTACAGAAACACACGTCCACACTAAAAATCTGCAGCTGTCCTTTTTCTCTACACCACATTTTTTATCTGATTTTGGGGCCCAGTCATGAAAGTCTTGACAAATTTAAAACATTTTTACCTACATTCTGGTTTACAAGCGCCAATGAAAGCTACAACATGCTCCTTCCCCCCCCTCCATCTTCAGCTGACAAATCAGCACATATTTGCTTGAACAAAAAGCGAAGGGGAAGAAGGGAAAAAACAAACCACACCACCCCACTCAACATCCTCAGTCCTTGTATGAATCCATTCAAAAAACCTGGAAAGGCATCTACTGTATTTTTTTTCAGTACAGATCAGCCACTGGTGCACCTATTAAAATTGTTCGATTTCCAAAGCAAATATTATTTTTAATGAAGTGCAGTCCTGCAATTATCCTGTACACTCAAGTAACAGTACTGCATTATATTGTTTTGCAAGGTCCCAGAAACATGAACCTTTTCTCTAACTAATTTTCATAGCCCCCTAAAGAGAAACTGATGAAGTAAGCAATGCAGCATTTGCTCCAGAACAAAATCTTAGGGGGGGGGGGAAGAAAAAAAAGAGACAGAAAACAGGGTAAAATTAAAAATAAATCAGCTTCTTTACTGAAAGTAAGTTAACAAACAGTCTGTTTGCCATTGTATACCAGCTATGGTAATGCTATAGCAGAGTGATTCAGCAATCTACCTAATTAAGCACGAGAAAAGTTTCTTTATGGAGGTTCCATTTGATTTACACCACAGGATCATCAGTTCTTATTTAACAGCTTGTTTTTACACAAGTCCAGAAACTTTATTAAAAGCATGTCCACTCTTTTTTTTTTTTAAACTAAGCAAATAATTCACTTTCCACTGAATAGCTCTGTATCATAAAGTACCAAAGTGCTGACATATTAAGTTGTATCTACATTATTAAACTAGTTGGTGGACGTTAATACTATAATCCATACTGCAGACATTAAACCTCAACCATAAAGATTAGTAAAGAATTAATATTGTCACATCGAGACTGAAACCTTAACACTCCAGCCATAAATATTTCTGAAGGAGATGAAAAACAATTAGCATAAATACCAAAGAAGGGCAAGAACACCTGTTCTTTTTCAGGGCGATAAGCATTTTATTGTTCTCTATTTAAAATGTAATGACCTGTGTAATTACAGTAATATTACATTGTATTGCAAGGGCTTGGAATGTCACACTTTGAAAAGTGTTGTCAAAACAATTGGAGGGAGGAAAAAAAAGGACCACCGTTAACCCTTCACGCCCCAGGGTCTACAGCTTTTGTATTAGGAAGGATTATGTTGTTTGATAAAGGAAAACACCAATTTTTCGAGCCAATTAAAGAAAAAATGTTTCTTTCTAAACATAAAAATCGAGGCAAGAGGGCTATTCTTAACCACAGTTATTCCCAACTCCCAAACTTCAGGACCAAACACAAGCTTACCCCTGCAGTCTCACTCAGCCAGCAACAATTTAGGAGAAAGGAAGATGCAACAGCACTAGTAAAAATAAGAGCATCTGTCAGCAGGGTTTTCTAAATCACTACACATCTATTTGCTCACCGAAAGCATTAACCGAGCTCCAAATTCAGGCTAAAAATTAAGTACACCACTTATTCATTTTCCAACTCTGAAAGGAAAACAGTCTCCTTTATTATCCCTAACAGGCAGCTACCCCACTGCCTCTGCAAGTGCAGGGATGGAACTGGCGCTCTCAGATGCGTCACTTCATTACTATTTGACTAGACCTCTACTTAATACACATCTATTCTTATAAGCAAGCCACAGTATTCTATCAATAGCAAGATAAATATGAAAAAAATCTTTGACTTTTAAAAATAAAATGATTCCTATCAAGCTTGAGAAATAGTTTGCAGTATTTAAAGCATTATCCTTGACATAACAGATTATTCATAAGCAGATTTTATGATACTTCATAATTCTTCACATTCCTAAAGCAGTAAAGGAGAAAATGCTGCCCACAAGTTTGCTCTTGAATAGACAATTACAGGTACATTTACAAAACACAATAATCCCAAATAAAACAAAAATAACAAAATCCAGGAAAAAAAACCCCACAACAAAAAAACCACACCCACCGACTTTTAAGATTCTACAACAGCAAAAGGGGAAAAAAACCAATTTTGCTACATATCTGCATCACCTCTTTACCTTGCATGCTCTGACACTCAACAAATATGGCTCCAGGAAAAACTACGTAAATAAAAATAAATTTTGTAATTATGCAGAATCATCTATACCTTTCCACCCTGTATTTAAAAATAAAATAAAATCAAACAGGAGAGAGAAAGATCTAGTTCATCTGGAATTGAAAGCTGGTACAGCAGAGAACTAGAATCCACCTAAAAATAGTGCGTGACAGACAACAGCTATCCCGCTGAATCTTTATAATATTCTGCTCTCAGGCCTAAATAAACAACTTTAATTTTTCCTGGCTATAATTAAGTGGCAGGCAAACAAACAAGCATACGGAATGTGAAAGAATAAGGTTAAGAAGATAGGAGAAGGTTGCTGGAGCCTGGATGTGGAAATAAGAAAATTGCCTATTGAGTGTGGAAATATCCTTTCAGAATTCATCTGATAACACAAGCAGGCCACCTGCTATACCAACAATAAACCAACCTGTAAGCTTTTGTACAGCACCTTTAATTCACATAAACCCAACATTCCTATGGAGGCCTTTTCTAGCTGTGGGGGAGCAAGGGGAGGAAGAATACTCCAGGAGAGCTAACTGCTGAAGGATCCTATCTCCACATGCTAAGCTAAAAAGGATTTGTAATAAAGGTAATGAGAAAAAAAAGAACTGTAGTTGTTGTAAGAAAAATACTTTAAGAAAAAGGCAGCAGAGGTGTGCTTCCTATTAGTGTACACTTGGAACAGTGGAACGCACTGAAGGTAAAAAGGAGGAAAAAAAAGGAATACAAAGCTTCACAATTCATAACAAAGTGATCTGTAACAAAGATTGTTTTGCTATCCGGACTCCGGTACTTATGGAATTCGGAATTTATCACCACCATCCATACACATGTGGGTGACCATATTCAAAAGAAAAAAATATAATGCATTCAGCCCCTGAATTCCCCTCCCCATCATTACAATTGCAAACTGCAGTCACCTCTCTGCTACTGTCCCAGAAATCACCTCCTCGCAAAAAGAGCCTCACAAGCTTCCAAAACAAAACCGTACCACAGCCCTAAATATATGCAAAGTCAGAAAACCTTCCTCACAACCTCCCTGTCACTCTGCATTTACTAATCTGTGTCTACTGACGTTTTACTAAGTGAAAACAAAACTGACCCGATGTTTAATATTTTAATGCTTTAAAACACTTGTAGATCTGATACACTGAAGTTGTCCAAGCCCCAAGTCATTAGTATGGCTTCAACATCTACCCAACAGTAGATCTATTATTGTAAATCGCTATCTCGTGTTACCACAAGGAAAAAAAAAAAGTGTATAAACACACATGGTGATGGTGGGGACGCTTCAGATTCAGAAACACCAAGAAGAAACAAAATAGCAATGCTAAAGCCATCGGTAGGAGTAAGTGACGTCTGGAAGTTTCAGTGGATTTGACCGTTTAAAATGAAAATTTTTTAAAACTCTTTTAAGAGGAAAGAAAAGGTGACACTTAAGAAATCTGATGTCAGAGCAGAGCACACCGTGGGTGACACTACGAGCGAGAAAATAGCTGGGACTACAAACCTACCAGCACACCCCAAAGTTTCCTGGGATCTGGGCTAAACCTCGCTCTAGCTGCAGGTACAAGCAGACCTGCATCCCCGCCACTGAACCCCGACTTAAGGAGCAGGGAAAAAAAAAAAAAAAAAAAAGGCAAAAAACCACCAACAAAAATCCGGACGCTTTCAGCAAACTGTTTTCCTGCCAGCATACTTCCAAGAGGAATTTTGCTCGACTTGTCTGATTATTTTTTGCGCCGCTGTTGTTGTTGTCAGAGCCAAGCGAGGCGAGTTGTTTCCGGACTCAGCCCTGTGCCCTGAGCCCGGTTCCCCCCGCCCCGGGGCCGCTCCCCGCGGCACAGCCCCGGCCCGCCGGGCAGGGCAGCCGCGCTCGGCCCCCGCACGCCGCGGGGCGCGGATCGGGGCGGCCGGACCGGGCTGAGCCCGGCTCAACTCGCGGCACCCGCGGCCCGAAGGGGCACAATGAGAAATCGCCGCTCCCGCAGGCCGGGGCGGGCGAGGGCAGGAGAGGGTTAAGGGGGAGGAAAGGGGAGGGGGAGCCGGCCCAGCCGCCACGGAGGAGGGCAGGAGGCGACGGATCACCATGGAAAACGAGGAGTTTGGAGGAGCGGATCGCAGGCTCGGCTGGGAGAAAATAACCCCCCTTCCCCAAGGATGGGAGAGAAGGGAAAAAGGGGGAGGGGGGAAAAAAAAGGCAACTCCTTGGGGTTTTTTTGAATTTATTCCCAGTTTTGTTCTGAGGTGTTGTTTGGAATTTGTTTGCTTTTCTTTTCCCTCCCCACCCCCCGCAGGGGGAGGTTGCGAGGGCTCCAGAAATCTGCCCACAAAACTGAAAGTAAAAAAAAAACAAACAAAAAGAAAAACGAAGGGGGGGGGGAAGGAAAGGGAAAAAAAAAAAAAAAAAGGAGACGGCGAAGTGTAAACAAACCCCCTCCCGCCGCGGCCCGCGGAGTTTGGAAAGTTTGCGGCGCGGGGGAGGGGGCGGCGGGCAGGGCCGGGACGAGCGGGGCACCGGGAGCGCGGCGGCGGGAGCCAGGGGAAGGACCGGGGTGGGAGGGGGGGGAGGGAAAGGAAAGAAGGGGGGGAAAAAAAAGGCACTTACCGTTCTCGCCGTCGGAGAGAGCGATCCATTGGGCAGATACGGGCTGCTGAGGTCGGGGATCATTATAAAGGGATAACCCGGGTATGGTGGGCCCTTAAACAACCCTCCATCTTGCCTCTTCGCAGCTAACATGGCGGGGAGACACGAGCGGGAGCGGGGAAGGAAGGGGGCAACAGGGGGAAAAGAAGGGAGGGGGGGAAGGAAAACTTTTTTTAGCAAGTGTCCCCAAAAGGGGAGCCGGGCGCCCGGCGGAGGGGCGGCGGGGAGAGCGGGCGGCGGCGCCGGCCGGGCCCGCGTACTCACCTTCCTCTAAACTTTCCCGGGATTTATCTCTGAAAGTTTCGGACCGAGGCGGGGGCCGCCGCTCCGCCTGGGAGCGAGCCGGGGGTCGGCGTGGGGCAGTTGGGGAACAGGGTGGTTGGGGTAGGGAGGATGTTTTTTTGGGGGGGGGTCGGGGGTGGGGGGGAGAAGGGAGGAGAGGAGGAATGAAAAGCGAAGGAGAAGGGAAAAGGTGAGGGGAAGAAGGTGGAAGGAGAGAAACAAACAAAACAAAACAGAAGGCATCGTTACAAGTTGGTGCCGCGGAGAAAAGTTGGTCGCCGGCGGGAGCGGGACCCGTCGCGGCGCCCCCGGCCCCGGCCCCGGCACGGCCCCGGGCGGGCAGCGCGGCCCCCGCCCGACCGCCCGCCGCCCCGAAACGGCCCCGCGGGGGGCTTCCCCCGTACCTCCGAGTCTGAGGAGCTGTTTTGATTCGTTTCTGATTCATTGACGAGAGACGACTTGACATCAGCTAAATCCCTCTCCGCCGAGGAGTTCTCGGAGATCTTCTCCTCCTGCTCCCCTTCGTCTTTGAAAGAGATCAGTTCATCGTTGGCGCCCAGGTCGTCCCCTCCACCGCCGTTCAGCTGCGGCATTTTCCTCCTGCCTCACCCCACCAGCAGCAATTTTGCAAAAAGGGGAAGGGGAAAAACAAAAGAAGAAAAAAAAAAAAAGGAGGGGAATGGGGGGGAAAAAAGGAAAAAGAAGAGGGGAGGGGGGGGGAAAGTTTGCACCAAAAAAAGAAGAGTCCAAGGTGAAAGTTTCTTTTTTTTCCCGTTCTCTTTCCTCCTGGGGAGGGGAAAAGAGGGAGGAGGAGGGGAGGGAAATGTCTCTTCTTTGCTCCTTTGCACCAGTGACTTTAGGCTTCTTCCTTTCCTTCTTCGGGATTTTCTCTTTCTTTCTTCCCGGGAGCTGCTCGGCGTGCGCTGCGCGCACACGCACACCCGCGCACGCACTCGCGGAAAAATTAATAATAATAAAAAATATATAAACCGTGGGGAGGGGGGGCTGCAGGGGGGTAAAAAAAAAAAATAATGCAACAAACCAAGCCCAGAAGTCAGCTGTGACGGGGGGGCAGTCGCCGCGGATATGGGGAGCCTGTGCCGCTCGGGTTTGAGTGAGTTGAAGTTGGACTGAGAGCTTTTCAGTTCAAAGGCGGCGCTGATTGACAGATAGAAAAAGGGGGATCGAAATCCGGAGGAACGGAGAAGTCTGGGATCCGGGATTATTGACAGGGAGCGAGAAACACACCAGGCACTTAATGAGATGCAGGAGGGGGCGGGGGCTCCCCGGTGACGTCTGCATAAATAAACAGGTCTGGGGCGCGGGAGGGGGAGGAGGGTGGGGGAAGTAGGAAACTAACAATGATCCTTTTTGGCATGGGAGCGGGAACGCGAGGGGAGGGCCGCGGGGGCGGGGGCGCCGCTGGGGGGGCCGGGACGCAAAAGGGGTGGAGGGTGGAAATAAAGAAAAAGGAAAAAAAAAATTTTTTTTAAAATTGGTGCGCTGTAGCCCAGAGCTCCGGGACGGGGGGAGCGAGGAGAAAAGCACCCGAACGGGTGTCCCTGTCTCAGCGCTCCGGGAGCGCCAACTTTTACATTCTGGGCATTAATAAACATATCATTCCCCCGAAGCCCGGGTTCTCCTGAAGGATGTGTGTGTGCCCTTATTATTTGGGTACATGTGACGGTAGGGTGGTGGGGTGGGTGTTTTTTTCAAACCGTTAACATTTTTCATGCTACTCGTTGGAGGTGAGAAACTCCAATCATAATAAACACTAGAATATAGTAAAAGCCTTTTTTTTTTTTTCCAGCAGCACTTGCTCCTTGCATTTATTATGGTTATAACACGCAGGATGAAAATGTGCGAGATCACTCGCTGAAGATCAGATATTTCCAAATTATCTTATAGTAAGGCATAGTGTTTTCTGGTCCTTGATATAAAAAGAAAAAAAAAAAAAAAAGGAAAGGAATGTGACTGCTAAGAAGTTAATTAGCATGGCAGGACGGAGAATCAAGGACTCCCAGACTTCAGAAGTGAAAAGTTGTGGTGGCGTAAACATCACGCTGCTGGGGGGAATCAAAGTGAAAGCGGCTGGTCCCCGCGGAGGTGGGGGGGGGGGGTGTCCGGGCGCGGGTCCCCGGTCCGCTCCGGGGCTGCGAAAGTCACCGGCCGGGGCTCTGCCTGCACGGCAACAAAATGGGGAGCAGAGTCATGCGGATGCAAGAAATGGCATCCGTTCCCCCGAATCTAACGTGGCGAGGGGGAAGGGGGAAACAAATTGATCTTCCAGCAGTGACAAATTGTAACAATGGACGAGTCAATTGGAAACTTTAACATGGGCAAGGAACAAAAGGAGGGGAGGGGGACTGGGGGGGGTGGGGAAGACAGTAATTTCAATGGGAATTAGTAAATTGCCTAATGGAAATGGTGTTTGAAAGCAAGGGACAGGCTGTACTAAATAATCCAAACATTCCTCCAGAAATCTAACCTGCTGCTCATGCTAAGGGTCATTCAGCACATAGGGTTTCCAAAACAAAGCCAATTTGTCATGCAATATTTAGAGAGTTTGGGGGGTTCAGCTAAACTGTCTTGTATAAAAAGAATAATAAAAATAATAATACAGAGATCGACAAGGCTAACACGAATTCTCAGGCATTAAAAAGTTCACACAGAAATTTGCATACTAAAGGGAAAGATGCAGACAAAATAGAAATAAAAAATCACTGCAACTTACAACTTTAATATTAATCAGTAAAGCAGAAGTAGAGTGAAAGGAAGCATGAAAAGAAGTAAAACAAATGTGTACATTTAATCAGACAGGATTGCATAGGACACAAAGAACAGGGCTAATTAGTCTCAGCAGGTAGGGACTAACCTTCAGACTTCATAAATAAATAAGTCTGTGAACAATGTCTAAGTGGGAATATGGAGACAGAAAAGGGATTATTTTAAGACACCAAGTAAAAACATGACTAATGAAATACTTCACTGTTAACTCAATGTACAAATGCATTGAACAGTTTCTTTTTCCACTGGTCTTTTGACTAACTTGCTTTTTACTTTCAGAGATTTTACTAAATAACTGTCTGTGGGCATGCACACTCCCCATTCGCCCCTGATTATGCACTTACTGTCTTTGCGAACTAGTGCCTTGCAGAGTGACATCTTAACAAATATTCTCCATTTTTGTTTGCTTTTTGATTTTTAAAATGCCTTTATATCCCAGAACAATATGAGATTAGAAATACAAATGTGACAGACTCCTATTTACTTCGCAGGGCCATGTGTTATAATTTGACCCAAATGAACAAGAACAGTTGCACGGTTTTGTTTTGTTTTTCGAAGACTTTTTCACAATCTGCTATGAATTTTTTCTTAAATAAGAACGCTTTTGCTTCAATCCTGTTGTAGTTGCTAACTACTTAGTAAGCATTTTCAAAAGCTGATGTGCAAGAAAAGACAGACCCAGTTGTTGCCCAAACCTGGTTGCAGAAGGTAGTCCTGATTCTGTAGAGTGTCATACGTTCAAGTACCATCACTGACAGATTATTCGTGAGGGTGATGACACACCTGAACTACTCATGCAAGTAATGTTACTCACGTGAGTAAATGTTGGCAGAAAGGAGCTTGGCATTGTTTTTCTCAATGCCACGTGGTGGTCCTGGGTGTAGAAGATGGCTCTGGGAGGCCCAGAGCTATGGAAGGTGTTTCCTGGGCACGTTTTCACCCCTGGAGTTTTGCCACTGCAGTGGACTCAGAGAAGCCTCATGAAGGGCCGGGAAACTGCTTTCTAGTTTTCATGGCAACATCAAGTTCTTGCTATTGGAAACTTCCAGAGGTTTGTTTTCAAACTGAAGCCTAGTGTGGTTGTGAAGTCCAAGGATTGCCGATGATTACTAAACCAACAGGGTTTAATTAAGGTAGTACAAGTCACTTTAGATAATTTATGCACCTGATTTGTATCACTGCCCGTTATGTAACAGGTCTTGTTTCATGATGGGGGAAATGAGAGCTCTCCAGGGGTCAATAGCATCTGTTGAGTAGTATGTTCTCAGGTGATACTTTGAATTAAAAAAAGTATAGTGTGTAACAATGAAAGAAACAAAATATTAAAGAGAAAAAAAAAAAGGCAAACTTACTCATGACATGAAAACTAATTTATTGTTTGAATACCTGATTTTAAGTAACAGCCAGCAAGACAAAGCCAGGTACTCCAAGTTCAAGAGATGTTAGCTTTCTTGCCAAAGCTGACCTCTAGCACAGATGAAGTGCCTTTCTCCAGGGTTTTGCAACTCTGACAACTTGGTACAATATACCAAATGCTGAGCAATGGGGTTTGGTTACCGACAATGGTGTCACCATTTTACGCTTCGGCCCAACATTTTGCTCCCAAGAATCCTGCCGTCTCATGAACGAGAACAGTGAAAAGTCAGGTTCACCTGCCAGTTCACGTTGCAGTGAACTGAAGAGGGAAGAGGTTGACCAGGGGCAGCCAAGGAGATTTATTGTTTTACAAAAAATGTTTTGGAATCTTAAATGTCTCACCAGGGGCCCAAGTCTCTATCAGAGAAATATGGCCTGCTAACTGCCAGCTGGATCTCCTGGGTAATGTTTACATATTTGGGGTGAGTCATCTGTTTTCATGGGCTTCTCCAAAAGGTCCCAGTGTAGGTTTCAATGTGTAAAATTCAAATTATTTATTTTGGAAAGATAAAAGGACTTTGGTTGACCAGGCTGGGATTTGAGTCTACAGCTCAAAGGAGTCTGTATGTTTACAAATAATCTTGGATCATTAAATCTGCTCTGAATGTCAAAAAAAAAAAAAATCAATATTGAAAAGGATCCAGTAACTTGAACCAAACACATCTGCCCAGTGTCTTACCAGTACTGGCTCTTCCAGAATTAGCAGAGGGGAAATTTTTTCTAGGGCAGACAAGATGACAGCATGAAAACACAGAAACCGTGGCTCCTGTCTGCAGTCACTTGCATTGACGGAAACAAGCACATAGCTTCAAGAAAGCTATCAAATGAGAAAATATCAACAAACAACCAAATCATGGTGCTACTGCTAGATTTCTTTGTGGCTTTAGATTTTGCACATACTGACCTGGTCACAGTGTGTTATTTGAGCAATAAGGTGGGCTTTCTCTCTGCACTTGATGGAGAAACATTGAAAAATTGGGCACCAAAAAACTGTATTCATTGTTTTTCAATCTTTTAACGCAGCCTGATGTCTCTCAATCCATGCTCTGCTTCCCAAGTCATAGCTATGGCTCAGTAGGAACATACCTCCCTTTTAGCACCTAAACCACAGCTTTACCTCTTGCTTTTGTTAGAGATAATTCTGTCAAATAATAAAATCGTTAATGGGTAGAAATATGCATTCATGCAGGGATTATTCACACTTTATCATGAGGTGATATCAAGCACTATAGGAGTGAATGACAAGAAATAGGCTTCTGAAATTCAGAGTCCTCCATAAATATACCATTTTTATTGACAACACATCTTTTAACCCTAATAGTAATGGAAGAAATCCAATAAATGAAACATTTACTGCATAACTTGCCTTATTTTCGGGAGGTGTCTGATTCCTTTCTAGCTGTCTCTAGAAGATGTTTTTAGCCTAATTTGCTCCCTAGAAATTTCACTCACTAGAGTTATACATCTATGACGTTTTATTGCCTGAAGCCAAGTCTGAATAAGAACTTTCTTAAGATATACTTATCCTAATGTCGGTCTACAAGAACTGAGCTGCTTTAGTTTGATTTATTTGTGCAACGGAGATATATGTGCACCTATATAGCTGGCCATTGCCTCAAACTGGATCTAATATTCCAAACACAAACAAATAAGTGGAACCAGCAAGTTTAGCCATGGTTAGTTGTAAATAGACACTTTTAAACTAATCACCTCCGATTTATATTTATATGTCTCTGTTTTCCAAACCAACCAAAGCAGTAGTCCATTGCAAAACACTCTCATTTCACAGGGAAGGAGTTGAGTGTATGCGTCTATATATATATGGTCACAGGCAAACATCAAGCACTAGCCAGATGCAGTATGTTCACCTATCTAAGAAATACGACATGGCATTTAAGGACCTGGAGCACGGAGGTCACTGGTTGAGATTGCAGACCACTGCCTGGCTGGTTCCCTGGGCTCTGGCACCCACATGGGCAGTGAGAGCTTTGGAGCAAGGGCCTTCCTTTGCTCAGTGCCTTTGCTGGGATATTGGTCCCTAAACAGAGTTCGGGGATGGTATGGTGGTACAGGTAATAAAATGGTAATAATTTGGCTTGCACCAATAGTGTCACTGAGGATGATCTTGTAGGTGAACTCTGGCTGAGAACAGATGGCAGTAGGCAACGAACCCAGCAAGCTGTAAGGCACAAGCATGCCCTCGGCCAGAAATGACTGCCCTTTCAACTGACACACAGTAATTAGCTGCGTATGCATTTGTAGTCTGTTGCAATATGAGGTAAAAGGGATTAGTTTTGCAATGGTCTGTGAACATGAACATGCGCCAGCTGCGTTCCAGCTGTAGGGGTTATGGCTGATGGATGGCAATAGTCAGCAGAGGGGTAGTAACTTCTTAAAACAATCAAGTTTAACAACGTGGGATTATTTGATCATACCAAGCAATCACAGAATTGCTCATGTTGGAAGGGATGTGAAGACACCTTCAGTCAAGCCTCCTGCTCAAAACAAGTTTTAGCTCTGAATTTAGACCCATTTGTTTAGGGGGTTGTCCAGTCAGACTCCAAAAGCCTCTAAGGACAGAGATGAGACAACTAGGAGTTAGAACTTTGCATTTATTCTTTTTGAATTTCATAACGTTCCTATTGGCCCATTTCTCCAGCCCCTCTAGGTCCCACTGGACGGCAACCCTGCCCTACAGCAGGTTAACTGGACTGTCCAATTTGATGTCATCTGCAAATGCGACGAGACCTCCTCCAGGTGATTGACACAAATGTCAAAGAGGTCCTAGGATAGGGCCCTTTAGTACTGCTCTTGCCACTGACAACCAGGGGTTCAGACCATTACCACTGTCGTTTGAGTTTGGTCATCTAAACAGTCTTTTATGCATTTAGTTGTCTACCTATTCAGACTGCAATGTTCTAATTCAGATGCTAAAGTCTCCTCTCCTGAAGCCTCAGGTTTGTGCTCCACTGCTTGTTGTCTTCACTCCTGTCAGGCTCGCAGTTCCTTGTAGTCACTACAGCCAAGGCTGCTCTTGATTATCATATTCCTGCCCAATGCTTCCTTGTTTGTGAGAAGCAGATCCATCATCGACCCTTTGGCCGTACACCATCTCTGTGTAGAAGTTTTCCTCAACAAAGTCCAGAGACTTTCTAAACCTGTTGTGTCCCATGGTCTTATCCTTACAGCTGAAGTCAGGGAGGTTAAATTCTCCCAACAGCCCTGTGGACTGTTATCTGGAGATTTCTAATTGTTTAAAGACATGATTGACTTTGTCACCCTAATCAGATGATCTGTAACAAACTCATCATAGTATTACCTTACTGGCTTGTCCTCTAATCTTGATCCACAAGCTCCCAACAGCCCACTTCCTCTTTCCATGTATCCCTGCTGCTCTTTTGTATAGAAGGTACACCCCTTGCTTTTCTTACCTTCCCGTCTTTCCCAAAGAGGCTATATCTGTCCATCACAGACTTGTAATCATAGAATTGATCCCACTATGTCACAGCTGACCTATCCTCAAACCACAAGCAAGTCAGTGCATTCCTTCCTGCTTCGGTTTTTCTCCAAATCAGTCCAGTTAGGTTTCATGCTCTTCAGTGTACCACTGTCTCTTACACCATGTCTTTCTGTCCCAAATACCTCAGATCTTCAGACAAACCTATGGCCATCACCATAACACAGTCAGTAAGGGTGACAGGGGAGGCTGACCAAGAGGACATCGTTTGGGACTAAGACAGGAAGTTTTAATTTAGGCTAGGAAGTGAATGAGTACTGTATTTCCTGCAAAGCCAGAGTTAAACACCCAGCCCAAACCCCAGCCAGGTCTGCAGGCTGGCAGCCACATGTCCACAAGAAGTGTACTCTTCCCAGGAGTCAACAAAGGCAGAAATCTAGAGGAACATATGGGTTTTTTCTCCATGGAAGCAGTTGTTACTAGTATTTTGCACAGAGCCACCTCTTTGCCACTGCATGTGCAAACCAGTTCCTGACACTTCAAGCTTAACAATCATATTAATTAATAGCTGATCTATTCAAGCATAAACAAAGTAAAAGGATTCTCAGGAAAATCCTTCTTAACTTTTCCTTGAGAGTATTTTCATAGCTTGACCAGGCCATTTATAATAGAGACATTTACTGTATTTTACTATTTCCTAGCAAATAATTTTCTGAATAATAATTCTGCTTTAAAGGTTGTTTTGGCCTTTCCTTTTCTTCCCTTAGCTCCTGAAGTGCATGTGTCTTTTTTTTCCCCTTCTCAATTGGCAAAGGCCTCCCAACTACATCAAGCAGTTTCAAGTCAGCCAAAGAGATAGACAGAGCCTTGCTGAAAGAGCAGAGCAGTCTCACTCTCTTTGTAAAATATGCTGCCATTTATCAACAGACAGAGGTTTTTCTTGCATCAAGGAATCTGAGCTAGCGCATACCAAAAGAGTGGCACTGGAGACTTTGTGGTTGGCTGTTGTTTCAGGCAACATGCAGCCTTTACATAGCCTGAGGGCATAAATAAGCAGACAAGAGGGAATGGACAGACCTTCCTACAGTACAATTAGGTGACAATGAGCTATCCAAAACAATCAGGATATCAACAACATCAAGTGCTTTGCCTGTGTCTCAGGAGCGCTCCCAAGATTTATTGCATCAGAGGTTCTGTCTACTGCTGGCGCCTCTAGATAGTGTCTCTGGAGATGTGCAGTTGTCAGGCCCTTGGAACGGGGTCTTTTCTGGGAAACTTATTGCAGCCTGAAGTTTTGCAGTTAGCTCCAGTGTAGCTGGTGTCTGAGCATCCTGTCCTTACTTAATGCAGGATCCCTAGGAAACGAAACAGAAGAGATGGACCTGCAACCATTTTGGGAGGATTATATAGGGGGATAATCTACAGAAGTAATTTTAACCATCCTCCATCTACTAGACCGGGAAGAGAAGAGGCAATAGGTCTCAGGACATTTCTGTCCTGGGTCTTCAAGACAGTCTTTCTTGACTCACTTTCTCCTTCAAAAAGCATGCATCTGTAAAAGGGAAACCAGGGAGCTGCTCTCCTGCATTTCTACCTCGGCTCTCCCGATCCATTATCTCCTTTCAAGGACTCTAATCCTACAGAGTTCTGTTTTGCAGGTGAGAGGTTCCTGGCCTTGATCAGAAAGGACGTTGCAATTTCAAATCAAAAGGCAAATGTAAGATTGTGATCAGCACCCGTCTCAAATGTACATTTCAAATGCACCTTGTAGGGATTTCAAGGCATTTGGTAGATGTAAAACTCCACTGGAGACTGTTCTTTCTAATCTGGGAGACACAAAGGGCAAGAGTGGGTCCTGCATTCACAAGAAGAAACTCAGTGTGTTTTGTCTGTTATTTTACCTGAAGTACAGGTCCATTCACCTGCTCCGTTCACCCTTTTTACAACATATCATGGCTGTACAAGAACCACTGTAATTCTTCGGGCAACAGCACCCTTAGGACATCTTCTACATCCGTGGGAAGACATAATCTGGCATTCAAGGCACTGTGGTAGAATTGGCACCACCACTGCTCGCCTGAGGCACTATCTTTTTTCTTTGCCTTGCTTAGCTTAGCTTTCTTCTAAAAGGCAGGGAGCTGAAGCAGTGATTTTGCCAAAAAGGGATGCAGAAGAAAGCAAAGATGACATAAATCAGAATAACACTGGTCTCTAGGTTCCTTTGGCCTAGACTGAAGAAGTCTGTATACAGAGGATCTGGAGAACTGGGCACAGTGTCATCGATATACACGTCCTCAGGCTTGTTCTCTTTGTCCCTCTGACCTAAAGCAATCTATGTCCAGGCAGGAGTGGAGAACATAGCTAAAATAGCACATGCAGCCCGTTTTGCATACTTTCCTGTGGCACTAGAGCTAAATGATTTATGACTGAAACATTCGCTGTTGCAGTATGAGACAATTACAGGAAAGTTGGTAAGGCAGCAGTTACCTACTTGTAGGAATATGAAATTCCTTCCTTCCTCCTGATTTCAAACCTGAAAAGTGGTGAACTACCACAGCTGTCTTTGAGAGAATAATCAAAAACTTGCAGAATCAGACTTCAAGATGTTCTTTTCTGGACAAATAAGTACTGTTGTCAATGACCATCTATAGCCACCTTAGGACATGCAGGGAGTTTCTATTTCACATCAGGTACTTGACATGCCCAGAAATCCTGTTGCACCAATTTGGTCATGTGTGTGTGAATTTGTTACCAAAATCCATGAGGTTCTTTCTGTGCACAAAACTAATTGTTTATATTAGAAAATGGGTATTACATCCTCTTTTGGCAATGACTGCCTATTTTTGCTAAGTGTATTTACAATGTTTAGCAGAATATAGCAATGTTAGTTTTGATTTAACACAACAAAATTTTTATGAATATGTTGGGTTTTTTCTGCAAGCAGATGTAATTTGAATCTAAGCACTACTTTAATACAAATAAATAAAAGTAGGATTTTTAGGAGATTATTATGATCTTCAGCTCTGAGGTCCTGTATTACAGAGGTCATTGAATTTCAACAAGTGGTTCCTGCCACGAGTCTGCCATTTCTCGCTGAACTACAATATTTCATTTAGAAAGACATCTGACCTGGTTTTAAAGATTTCAAGTCAGAACCCCGCTTCCACTGTAGGCAAATTTTGTTCCAGCAGTTGTTCATTACCCTCTCTGGGGGAAAAAAAAAGAAAGGAAAATAAAGCACCACATCTCTTTTTCAAACTCATCTTCTTCTTGTTCCAACCAAATAATACTATAAAAGAGTATCATCCTGTATTGCCTTTTCATCATCAGTAGCTTTTGTTTGTTTTCCTGCAATTCTGTGGTCCATAACAGAACAGGTCCTCATGCCTTCAGGTTCTCCTCCCTGGCAGCTGTGGGACACCACAGGCAGCGGGCTCTGCATATGTTTTTCAAATTGCAGGATAAGGCAGTGAAAACAAATTTGACGATTATCTGCAACAGTAACACGCCAGAGGATGTTTTGTCTCCCCTGTCTTTAAGCTGGCCATCTGAGTGTCATGCAAAATTAATAAAGAGGCCGAAACAGTGACTTATCCCAGCTGACTAAAACATCTCCAGTGTACAATGACTCACCTTGCTACGGTACCTGGCTTGCTCCAGCAACTGCAGCCACTGCCTGAAGGACTGGCAGATGCTATACACGAAAACTTTACATCCCTATGAGCTGAGCTTCACTTTTAATGAAGATAATTTCTAGAAGGAAAAAGCTACTAGCTGGCAACAGCAAATGTCTTTGTATACCCTAAATTTATTGTCTGGAGTGTTAATGTTAAGCCAGTTTACAGTACACTCCTGTTTGCATTCCCTAGTTGAAATCTTGACCATAAAGACCCTAAAGGATAGGCATTTCCATTTTTTAATAAAGAAAACACTGAAACTCCGAGAGACAGACACCTAGGAACTGTGGTTTTAAGGGAAATGCCAAGATCGTGACATTGGGGATACAGTCTCTTGAACTGGCACCAACATTAATTCAATAGAATATGTGATATTCTAGTATAACTTTGACCAGAACTCTTAAAAGTTTCTGTAAAATCCTTCTGGATTTTCTTCCCTTGACAACACAGAGCGCCCTTGTTTTGTTTTACTTTCTAAAAGATTTATTATGCTTGTTTTTCATCAGAGAGATATATGAAGTTTAACTTTCCCTAGTTTTGTTGGCTGACAATCTCACCTCTTTTATCTTGGCTTCTTGGAGAAAAGAGGTTCACCTCATCACGCTGTAGCATTTGTAACCATAGATTAACTTCAGCTGAATATGACAGAAGACTGAGAGATAAACAATATTTATGTCCTCCAACTTAATGACTATTGGAGAGGTCCAACTTAGCACCCATTGGAGGGAAGGTCCACCATAGGGAGAGGGCAGTGTGGGTGGCAGAGGGCAGTGAACCCACGAGGGAAGGTGCACAGAGAGGAGACTGCTCGAGCCCACTGCTCACCATGCTGTTTGTTTAGTGTTATTAATGCCATGGTCGCAGAGACTACACTGTGAACCCCTTCTCCCACTCACAAATATCCTTTTCCAGCTAAGATCACATTATACCTCTTGCAAGTTACAGCCACTGGAAGAAGTGATAGGAAAAAAATACACATATTGCTGACTGCCTTCAGCATTTCTTTTACTCTTAATTTTATATTACTCTCATCAGCTGCATTCCTCAAAAAATGGAAATAAACACGTTCAGACCCATCATCCTCCCACACACTTACCATTGGTCTTCTATGGAGAGTTTGGAAATCTCTGTGCAGGAGTTCATCTTGGAGTCTGTACAAGTTTGATCTGAGGATTGGAAAATATGTTTCTTTTTTTTTTTTTTTTTACAAAAGCTTAAATAGAATCTCCCAATTTGCTCCAAATTGCCAGTGTAGACAGGGAAGTGATACTTAGCCTGTTGTAACATACACTTCAGCAGGACCAGCTAGTACATCATAAAGCACCACTTGCCTTATCTGCGCTGGAACAAGTTGCTCTGAATGCATGAACTATTCTAACAAAAATAGTGCAGACTTATCTCAGAATGTGCAGGGGGAACTCTCACACGTTGTAATGGAAGGGCACAGGGGCTGAAACTTTGACAATGATTTAATCTCAACTGCACATTTCACAAGGTTATAGTTTAAGGGCAAATAAGCAAAACCAGAGGATTTTAGCAGTTCCATGAAATGTAGCTTCCCAATTTGTTCAACTTCTGATCTTCACTTAATGGGTTGTCCCGCTTTTTTTTTTAGCACTCCAGTGGCAGTGTCGTCTGCTGTGAAAGATAAGACCTATACTAGCAATGCAAACAAGCAGCAAAGAAAGAGCTTTGACTACAATTTTTAAATCTTACTCCCAAATGACAAACAAGCACCACAAAAAAAACCCCAAGTCAAACAAAACAAAGCAAACAAACACCCCCTCCCCCTCCAAAAAACCCAAACACAAAAAACCTCAACATCTAGAATGCAGTGATTTTTATGTCATCCAAAGAAAAGGGAAAAAGCCTGATTACAATTTAAAAACCCTTGGTAATACTGAAAACACAGCAAAAGGTTTCTCGTGGAACAACACTGTAGGAATAGGCTCAGTGGCTTCATTTACCAGAAACCTTCAAATCTCCAGATCTCTGTGCCCACTATTCATACTGACAGATCTACCAACTGCCCAAGAAGAGTGGAGGTTAACAGTGAAGCTGAAAATTCAGTGTCCCAGGAGAAGTTTCTGTCCATGGGGGTGTTCTTGGGAAGACAATGATCCTCTCCGTCCCTTGGCTGGCACCTTTGCCAATTGGAGGTATTGCTGGTTGAATGGGTGAGGGGTTTGCAGTTTAATTAACTTGTAAGGTCTTAGCAAATGTTTTCAGTCTGTGACCTACAGACTCCTGCTACCTTTACTAAAAAAAGGTTAAGGAAAATGGGTTTGCAGGTGCTACATAGCAATCTCTACATATGGAAATTCTAAAGGGGGCCATACTTTTGATTGGAAATTTGTAGGGATCCAAAAATCAAAAAAGACTGAAAAAAATGTGTCTTAGATCTCATCTGTTCAGATGAAAGAAACTGCTGAAGACTGAAGGGTAGATATGTATTAACATATCATGATATTGTAACTAAAGAGCATTATACAGCAGCACAGTGTTATAAAATAGTTCTACTCATTCAGTCTCACAGGAGTGTAGCAACAAAAACATAAGAAATCAAGCCACAGTGGGCTGTTTACTTTTAGCTCTTGATTTCTAAAAACCACTTTATTTGCAATAGGTGTTTGTTAGTCTTTTTAACAATGATATCCTTGGAATTTTTAGTCATAGTTAGAAAACAGCTCCACACACAGGCTTGGCTTAAGAGTAATGAGTGTGTATGGTGGAGGAAGCCCTGAAGTCATGCAGGGCATCTTAATATGAATACATGTAATAGAAAATATTGCATTGGTGTAATGTGGCCCCCAAGTGTAAAACTCACACATATTTTCTCCTCCTCCCTCTCTCTTTCTCTGTCTTTCACTTGTAGTCTCTCCTCACATTTGCTAAAACTAAAAATAAACCTGTTTGTCACTAGACCTACATGAAAGCCAAAAAAAAAATATATTTAAAATTGTGAGGTCTAGTATAAGAGAATGAGTGCATTTTAAGGGTAGGAGATAATAGGATTTTTTTTTATATATATCAGCAAAAAATATCAGAGGTAGATATCTGTGCAGTTGCTGGGCTTTTGTGTTCTGGGGCTAGGAGACTTGAATATTATTAAGGGATCAGTCACAAAGTGCATCAATCTGGCATGTACTAGAGCCAGATATCTATTTGCCAGAAGCTGAAAAAAAAAATCTCAGCAGGCTCACAGTTGAAGAATGGTGGACATTGCTTTGATTCAAGAAAGCTCTGGCACAGATATCTTCCTGGATATGGATAACATAATGGACTTTGGGGAACATATTAAGTCACCCCCCGCCCTGTGACTTAGTAGCAGCTCTGGATGTGAATTATACAACTCTGGATTGATATGTTAAGGATTTAACAATTTCTGTCTGCAGCATTTCCAACCTCTGAGTGAAGTGTTGGATTACTTTTTCCCTTTCAATTTGATGGCAAATTCTGCTAAGCTGTGTAATTATTTTTTAAAAGACTGCAAATAAAAAAAAATATAAACTAAGAAGAGGGTGGGGAGAGTGACTGTGAGTGTGTGTGATGTACTGCATTTAACGTTTCTCTAGAACAAAGTCACACTTGAAGGCCTGGCTTCTTTATTTATACTGTTTGTTTATAAGATCCAGGAATGCTTATTTTCAGCATGAAATAATTTTTGCTGTGGCTTCAAATGAAAATATGTATTTGCTAAAACCAGAATTCAATTGGGAGCTCACTGGTGCACTGAGAGGCCCATTCAGACTCCCAGCGACCCAGCACCCAAGAGCTCATTAGAGATTCAAGAGGAGCAAACTGCTTGATTGGCTCTGCTTTGACTGAGTGGGGGAGGGGTGTGGGTGTGGTTTTCCTGGAATTCAGATGTAAAGTACAGGTGTATGCAACAAATATGTTGGGTCTTTTAATACCTGACATCAGTTAGGTATTGATGCTGAATGGCAGGTGTTGGCAGTCAGGGTGAGTGAAGACATTTGAGATTTTTCCTGGTCTTGTATGGTTTTAGTATCAGAATTTTTTCTTGATGACAGGACTTGGTTACTTGAGCTTGACCACGTGTGTTCATAGTGAAAATTATGTCTTTATTTCCTTATAAAACCAAAGAGTTTTTATTCTTACTGAGTGTGATATGCACAAGGCAATGGAAGGCCATGTCACTTTCTATAGTATCATTTGTGTAAAATAATTTCAGCAACAGATATAGAAAATAGAATTAATAAAGAATCACTACTGGCTCCCCAATCTGTGTACAATGGGGAAAACTTCTTTATATTGCTGTGTGGATACTTTTCCTCCTGTCCCTGATTTCATGTTCTGTTATTTTTTATTTCATCCTGCACAAACCATCTCTTAGTCAAAATTACATAACATATGAAAAATACACTATTTGTTTTTGTGACAAAGTAGTGTTAGTAAAATATTGATGTAGTTTAAACGCTTTGTCCTCTTTTCTTCTGACAAAGAACCAGACTACTGGTAGGAGCACTGGGAAGTGACAGCTTGGCATTGGAATGACATGACAGGACATCTCCCAAACAGAACATCCATTCATGCCCTACACACCACTGGGTTTCAGAAGCTGTGATTTTATAGCAATAGCCAAAACAGATCACTTTACAGATGACTTTTTAAAAGACATGATTGAGATCCTGGATAAGATATGTGAAGATATCGAAGTGATGATAGTAGTTTCTGCTGGAAAAGCAATGGATCAAAGAATGGCATATTTGGGGGAGTGAAAGAAATAGGACTGGAATTATGGATACAGAGAGCATAGGAGAAGAAGTCTTGGCATTTTATGTTTCAGGCTGCTCAACTTCCAGACGGGTGTGATTTACCTGGAACAATTTCCCATCAGCATCAGGGAAAACAGTATGATGTGTGAGACAACATTTAAGAGATTTATTCCACATGATTGCACATGTATCACTAAAGGGCTCAAAATTATATCGTGAGCAATTGCACTTATAACACACAACCTATGAGCACTGTGATTGTACTCACAAAAGCACTGGACAAGCAAATTTCATCACTCACCCCTGGCTGCCATCATTTCTTTCTAAAGCAGTATTGTCTTACGTCACTCCACTTGGTCTCCCTTGTGAAACGCCTGGTCCATGGGGATGCAAACATCAGGAGGGATAAAGTGGTCTTTCAAGAGAATTATTTAAGGTTTTCAGGAGTGATACCCTTAATTTACATGAAAAAAAAAAGAACTCTAATGGATGCTTATAAATTCTGACAGGAATGAGGAAATCTGTTAGCAGCTGAAAGTAACTACCTGGCATTTTAAAAAGCAGCAGTTTTCTGTCTTGTTCTGTCACAGGGTCACTGAAAGTCAGAATCTGAAAGATCTCATCCAAGTAGATTTTCCCCATCATACTGAAGCCCACGGGCCAAGAGGGATGGTTAGCAAGTTGGATAATCCTGCCCTCCACACATTATGCAGCCAGGGAGAAGGGCAAGCATTCCAGTGGGAGGGACACTGACAGGCAGCCTTTGCGGAGGTGGCTTTTCTGGTAATAAGAATGAATCAGAGGATAAAGTGCAGCACCTGTGATAATGGGTCTTTTAAATCACTATGTCTAAACATCCTTCTCAGCCTTTTAAAAACACAATGTTTCAGTTTAAGCCAAACAACACTATTCAGCACAATATGCTTGAGGAAGAAAGCCACATATTGTTCTTGCATTTTTCTTTTCTCCTTTTTACAGATACTTCATTTTTTTATTTGATTTATGAACACGTTATGAAAGGCCCAATCATTACAATAAAAGAACAAGTCCTGCAAACCTTCACACATGTGATTTTAATAGGTGTAGATATGTGAACAAGGATTAGTAACACTCAGCCCTTGCTTAGCATTAGTGTGTGGGCTCAAGTTATGTTCTTGCTGTGAATTGGCAATGAGACGCAAAGCCTTTCGCCTCTAGGGCTGTGGTTCAAATGCAGCCTGGGTCATTGGTGGCTCTACACAAAATGAGGGGGCTGTTTCTATCCACTTTCACCCTCTCACTGTTAAAAGACAGTAGAGAATTCAAGGTCAGAGTGATCTTAGAGTCTCTCATCTTATTATGAATTGTTATTTTTCACTTACTATGCTATACTACAGAGCCTGGAGGCTTCTGCTAAGCGTGGGGCACATTACACTGGTTACTGTGAGAACAGGTGCAGCTCCACTTATTTACAAACACACTCAGTGGAAGATGGAGCTGGGCACAAAGAAATGAAGTGACGTGCCCAGAGGACAGTGGCAATGCCCAAAGCAGAGCACACCTTTTCTCACAACCTGACCACACTGCTTCCTTCTTTACCTGCAGCTGTGGGCAAAACAGTGTCCTTGGACTTTCTCTTTTCAGCAGGTAACCTGCACGGCTGTCAACCTGTCAGGTTTTATGGTATTTTTTTAGTAAGGTGGGGATAATATAAAACAAAGTGTGTGACAGATGAAATGCATTAGCCCCAACAATATTAATGGATGATAATGTATACGGTAGATCATTTTATCACACCATTTACATGTAAGTTTGTTTGGTGTATTATCTTTGACACAGTGGAAGATTCATAGATCAAGAGAATTGGTGTAACCCAATTTCGTATGTTTTGTTGGATCTTCGAACAAAAGTGGATGCATTTTGAGTATACATTAAGCAAGTGCTGCATTAAGAACTTCCTTGCGACACCTGGCACCTACTTTTATGGCTTATTTTGTCAGATTGTTTCTGCTATTCAAAGATTAATTTTCCCACTTGCTGAATTTGTTAAATCTTTGAACATTTCAGCCAACGAAGAGGTTTTCAGATCTGAGTTTTCTCAGGATTAAACACTTCTGTAGCAGAAAAAACACTGCTCAGTCAATACAGACAGACTTGTTTGAAATCTAGTATTCACTAAACAAAAAAGGTTAAGCTGTTTATAAAGAAAAATCAAGAATCAAATGTGCCCTGACTTTCAAACACACTGTCTGTAACTAAATGGGCATTGAGCTCATGCACTTATAAAAATGTTATTTTATGCTAATTTAAAATTTAAGGCAAATGTTGGCTTATCATGTATATGATTTAAAATCAAGGTATATGCTGCTCCTTAATTCAGAAGAAAACTCTTCACAGATGTGATGCCCCTTCTTAAGGGGTAGGTACCATCCTTGCAACATTTTCTTGGTGGTCAGTCCACTTGCTGTATCAGGTCAGTGCTCTCCAGGCCACTGAGGAGGAATCTTCATTCAAGTACATCCCCCTATCCATTTCAGAGCTTCTCCCTAGCACACATGCACCCTTATACTGGGCTCAGCTTGTCAATTCACACCATTTTTATCAGTCACTTCCCTTGGCAATGATAATACAAAGCAGACTTCCCTGGGAAGCTTTCTATGAGTTTAAATTAGAGATGAGGTGTTGGCATCCTCAAAGTGTTCCAAAGCCCAGGTTGTACCGAGTGGCACAGTTGAAAACTGGCACAACTGTAGGACATACCAGAGTGCCAGGTCCATAGTCCTACCAATGAGGCACACAATCATCTGAATTAAACCCAAGCTTTCTACTGTGTGCCTGGTATAAACTCCTGCAAGCTAACTCTTCACTGACCAGATATGATGAAATCCCAAGGCTCAACTCAAACACCTACAGGCATTTGCTAAGTTTTGTGAAGTCCTTTCCCAGTATATTGGCATTTTTACCATTTTAAACCTGGAAGCAGGACTGTAGTGCCATATACCTGTCAGGGTTTTGTTTCTCTGAGACTTCCAGGGCATTCTGGAAAACCCTAAAGCCTCAAATATTTATTTGTGACTGGATTTTGCTGGTTCCAAGGGGGTGCTGCAGGGGACTCTGGGGTGGGAAAGGGAGACTGAGCCAGGCTGCTGGTAGGGCTGGTGCCCAGCATGGCAGTGGAAAGACTGGCTGCCCTCCTGGCTTGGCTCTGCCTCAGGAGCACAAAAGAGCCTGCACACAATTAGGGACAAGCCTCCAAACTTCTTCAAGTTCACTCATTTAAAAAACCAACCAAACTCTAAAAATAAAATAAAGCCCAGACAAATGAAAAAAAAGGCAAGACAAATGCTTAAAGAAAATGAAAGGAATAAAGGATTTTTTTTAAGCTATATCCTTGTTACCTTTATTTCTCCTCAAGTAAGTGATATTTCTTGAACATCAAGATCTCCCTTCCTTAATAAAGTAAAACATCAGATTATGAAGAACATTTTTTAATGAGAATTCGGGGACATTTCTGGGTTGGTTGAGAAGTATGAAAGTATTTAACCTCAGTTCAATGGACTGCCCTTTATTAACATTTTTCTTCTACTGCCACTCACACAACTGCCCTTTCACAAACCCCTTCTCAACCATTTGGTACTTATAACTTGGTTTTAGCCAGAGGGTGCATTGCAGAATACAAATCAATCATTGACTTTATTTCTTGCGACTAAAGGATTTCATAGACAGTGTCTTTGTGGACAGAGCTACCTCTAAGAAAATAGGGCTTAATGATTAAAATGTGTCCATTTTTCTCTCCATTCAGAAGCAGATTTTGCCAGAAGAAGCCCCCAGAAGCCTGTTCAGTGAGTGACTGACGTGGCATTGACAGTGCAGCACACCTCAGCTCAACTGAGCACATGCATATGTAAACAACGCTGCTATCAAACACTGTACCTTGTCAAAGATTAAACGTGTGTTTAGGGAGTGGGAACGGTGCCATGCCTGCACCTTAGCAATATGGGCCAAGTGGCAGGACACTTGGCTTCCCCATCAGTTTGTCACAAACCTGTCTTGGAAACATTCTCCTGGAAACATCAGAGTCCCTGTCGTGGGTTCCTGTCCGTTGGTTGCTCCGGGTAAGCTGCCAGTGCACCACACATTGCCAATGCTAGTGGTGCTTTTGTCAGGTGGACACTTGCCCACTAGGAAATGGATTGAAGCTACCCACGTACTTTATATGTGCTATTGTTTGAGCTCCAAGTGCTAACAAGAGTTAATGACACAAAGTCTGTTCTGGTCTGGAGTCTTGTAGGAACTGTATCCATGCTGCTCACTGTAACCTTTGAGCTGCTCTGTCCTACTTCTCAATATGTTTGTAGTACATCTTCTTAATGCAAGAGGAATATATTTGTATTTATACATTGCACAAAGGAAGCAGAGCCACAGCTAGAACAGAGAATGGCAACACTGTGTTTTAACTAGGGAAATTAGGGTGAAGTCTATGAAAAAAAGCTGATGAGATTTTGTTATTCATGTGGTAGAGCAGGGACTTAATCCCAGAGACTCACATTTAGTTAAATACATTTAGCTGGTTTCCCAGCTATTGGAGAGTGGAGAGCAGATACCAGGTGCACCTCTAATGTTTTGGAGAGCTGACACTTCCAGATCATTGTACAAATTTTAGCTCAACAATTTTGACAGGACACAAATTCTCAGGCACAGTGATGAGAAATTCTGCAACCCAGTGGACACGCACTAAACCCTGTCCCTCAGCCATGGGGTACAGAAGAACTTTTTGAAATAAAAGGCTTTTCTTAGGGGACTCTTCCCTTGCCAGTCTTCTGATGCCAACATTCATTAACATCCCAGTGCAGACGCACTGTACCTGGCACATTTGGATGCATGGCCAGTGCTCACCCTGCTTGGGCACACCAGAAACCCTCAACAGTAGCCAAGAAGAAAAAGGAAGAAAGAATGTCCATTAGGAGGCACATTGTAAGAGTTAGAGATTCCCATAGAGCAGCACCAAGTTTTGAGGTTGAATCCTTGGGTTTCTATCTCATGTCTTATTTTACAGACTTCAGCACAGATGGATTTGCAACACTTGGCAGGGCAGAAGTCAGTAGATTCCTGAACTCCTCGGTGTCAATGTGAGTTTTGCTGCTGACATTTCTGCAGCCAAGATTTATTTCCATTTTAGTACTGGATTAATTGAGGTTCACAAGATAACACATATTGCAAATAAAGGCAGTGCTTTGGCCCCTGTTTTTCTGGGCATTTTGGTGATACGTCTCACAGTCTCAAAGCATTATATCAGGAATATAAGATTTAGAGGTTGCAGACTTGAAGGAATGCTGTGGGAACAAATGCTGCAATAAGCACAGCTTATGAGACATGCAAAGCAGGTTAACAATAACTGTCTTTATCAGAAGAGAAGACCCATCTGGAAGCATGTGTGGATATCAGCTATCAGAGCGGAGGAAATCTTGCAATCTCGAATACTCAGCTAAAAGAAATGTTAGCATTATATAAAAAACCTGTGAGAGGGGGTTGTTAATTTATTTTGTTGTTTTCAGTCATTAATCTGAACTACTTAATTCATTTTTTTCATGCTCATGTAGTTTGTTGGCCGGTTCTTCTTCCTAAACCTTAGACTAGTGTACAGTGAATTAAGACACACACACAGATGTGCACCCACAAACCATGCAAAAACCCACAAATAAAGTTTGAAGTAAATATGTCAAGGAGAAAACTGGCTTCACCTCCAGCATTCAATCTTCCACTGTGTTTTAAATGATACAAAAAGAGCAACACAAACTGTGGTTCTTAGAACCAGCAGAATGCTTCACACAAACATTTTTGAGCATTTTTTTTTCACTTAAGGATTCACTTGTTTCAGCAGTAAAAAGAAAGGATGGTTTCATTTTGCCATTCATGTATGACATTATTTTACAGCTCTCAACTAGCTGCATGCAGACTTTAGTCAATGCACAAGGAGGTGTTCATTACCTCAATGCAGAAGTTTAAGCAATCACAACTAAGCAGAATCTCTTGGCCCAGGTCTCATTAGCCTGGGAGTTCCAATTCCCCTGGAAGCACCTTGTTGAAGCAGACAGCTTGCCTCTTCCAGCACATCAGCTCTTCCTTTGTACAAAAGATGTTACAGGAGAGTGATTAGATGGAGGAGGATTTTTCAGCTACGAAAAGAGCTGGCAGAGGGGGATGTTACAGTAGAATATAAAATCATGAATGGTACATGGAAGGTGAATAAGGAACTGCTGTTTCATTTGCTGCCACTGGTTATTGCATGAGAGACAAGCAAGTAGTGTGTTCGCAAGAAACAGCAAGTGTTTGGTGGTACTCCTTCACACACTGGAGCAAGTTGTGAAACTTCTTGCCACAAGATTTTGTGAGTGCTGAAGGTTTACACAGATGGAAAAGGGGACTAGATAAAGTAGTGAAATTACAAACATTTAAAAAAATTAATGCAGTAGTAGATCTCGATATTCCATTCTGGCTTGGGAAGACTTGGGCTGCTGGAAGCTGAATGAATAAACTTGGGATATATAAGTGCCATGATACATTTACCCTGTTCTTCTGCCCTTATCTGAGCACCTGGTATAGCAAGAACTCAGACCTTTGGCCTGACCCTACTAGACTGGTCTCATGTTTGCATCTCTGCCTGGTTTGTGCTTATCTGCAGACTGCTGGTAAACTTCTGTGCAGCTTCTCCCAAAATGTCTTTTAAGAGCTTAAAGTATCATGAACTTTTACCTAGCAATTTGTGCAGATTTTCTGAACTTTAGAAGAAGCTATAAGTTATGACATTTGCTGAAGAACACAGTTCATAAGATACCGAGTCAAAGAGTGTGTGTGTGCATGCGTGAGAGTGAGAGATGGAGAGAAAATATGTGCATAAGAAAGTAATTGTGTGTATAAACCAGATATTTTCCATGACATATGCTGATGAATTGAATTCTGCTAATTTATAAACTATATTCAGAGCTGGTAGAATTTTTTTAGTGTTTCATGACCAAATTCTGTGAAAGGGCTGGGAAAAATCTGTTCAAATTTATTTCACTCTCTGCAGTGATTTTCTAACTAACTGTGTGTGAATTATTATATTTCAATCTCTATGCAAAGCACTGAACACTCTGGCCCCAGCCCAGCAAAGCAGTTAAAGGAAATGTCCTGCTGAATTCACAAAGACTGTTTGCATTCTTAAAGTTAAGCATGTGCTTAAGGGCTTTGCTAGATCATAACGAAAGATCTCAGGAGCAGTTGGCAAGACTGATACCACAGAGAATAGAAGAAGAGGAAAACAGCAAGAAAGATGTCAATAGATATATTGACATGAATTTGGAATGGTGCTTAGCATTTGAGAGCATTAAGAAAAAAGAGATCTAAAAAGCTCAAGAAAAGTATTTGAGAAAGTGTTCTGGCTTTTTTAAAAAATCACCTCTTTCTTACAGCCATATATCAATCACTGACTTTCAAAGGAAATATTGCAATGTATGTTGCACCATTTTCATAATATTATTTTGCTAAGTGTAACACTGCTGCAATTTTAGCATACAGATTATTAATTTTATTTTGGTTCTAAAACGTGCAGAAATAAATCACTGAATGGGCATCTCTAGAGATCATCTTCTCAGAGCAGCGGCAGCTACAGCAGGTTGTGCAAGGGGTTGGCCATTTCCAGGGGTGAAGATGCCACAGTCTCTCTTGCCAACTTGTTCCGGTGTCTGACCACCCTCACCAAGAGTTTGTATCTTCTTCCAGTGGTATGAAGCTCCTGTAAGTACTCTCATAAATGTTTAGACCTTCTTCCTATGCATATGCTCTGCTTTATGAAAACAAGTATATCCCAAGATTTCAAAAGAATTAGCCACAGGAGTGTAAAATAGATGTAAGTGAGCTTTCAGAACTTCAAGTAGCAAGTTGGTCAAAGTTATAATATAAATGGAAAAAAATTCAAACGCCGTTCTACTTCAGGACTCACAATTTCATCACACAGATATCACAATACGTGTGCACATTTCCCCCCCCTTTGAAATTTAGAGGATTATTGTTCTTAATCCTGGGACAGGTTTGAAAATTTTCCATTTTTAGCTGTGGTACTTGAGGGCTTTCAAGGAGTCACTCTCATTCTGCCCCCCACCTCCCTTAAATTTAAATGCCTTTTCTCACTGATTTCCCTAACAGTCATAATTTCACTCTTTCTTTTCAAAAGTACAAAGCTCCAATGCTGGTAAAGTGTATAGGGATAAGATTGAACCCTTGGAAAACAGCAAAACGGATGAAGGCAAAGGTGCATGATAAAACGATTTATCTGTGGCTTTGCAGTTATTATACAGATAACATTTTGATATGTGTATTATGTTTAGTAACTTAATATCTACGTGTGTAATGCATAATTTTTTACTTAGTAGTTTATCTTCCAAAACTGTATTGCATTTTTCAGTGAGTCAGCTGGTTACAGTGACTCCTGCAATTTGTGAAGCAAATGCATTTATGTATTATGACATGAAATGTACTTCATTCATTTCTGCGCCTCTGTTTATTTATGATAATACTTCACAGGAGATGAGTGAATATTCTCTAATACCTTTCAAGAGGTCAGTGTAGCCTTAACCATAGTGTCTTCACTCTGCATTGACTAGTAAATCTTTGCTGAGGGACGAGGTGGCTGGAGTTTGTATGCTCACCATGACCTGCACGGATTAACAAAGAGCAAAGGTTCCAGTGAATGTGTATGTACAAACATACATCTACAGGAACCTCCGGGGCACACTGAAAGCTCATCTGTTTCCCTCAAGGATTTGAAAAGATGGGGAGGAGAATTAAAAGAGTGGTAAGCGGATAGAAAAAGAGGACTGTTAACTTCTAATTTGCTGGCCTCACTAATAAAGAGAGGCATTGCTTTTGTTTAGTTAGCATGAAGCTGCTGTGGGGTATTTGCATCCTTCCGTAAAATAAGGCATCTAGAAAGTGAACAAAAAATCATTATTTTGGTTCTGTGTGGATTTAAAGACAGAAAAAAATCGATCTGCCCTCAGGTCTACAGTTTCTTAAAGAAGAAAAAAAAAATAGTGTCTGTATTGTACATAAGTGGCTACAATATGATTTTAAAGTGAAATTAGGCCAACATCACTCAACATCTTTTTCTGTTGGTGCAACTTTTCAAAAGATTTCAAGAACACAAAATCTATGCCATCTTTTCAGATGCTACCAGAGCTGCTATGGCCACTCATCTCAGCAGCTGTGCTGCTTTGCAATGGTGGGATCACACAGCACAGTGCAGTAGCATGGACTTTCAGTAAATGACTTAGAGGGTTTTCCTGGCACCAGTTCTCCTTCCTGTGCATCATGTCCCTTGCATCAGGCTCAGAATTTCTTTGAAACAGCCCACCACAGGGTAGAAAACTCAACTGGCAAAAAATGTGAATAGTGTTCCAGTGGTTGAGTGAGCTGAACAGCCTGACTGAAGAGTGAGAAGGGAGGGGGAAGAAAGAAGAGAGCAGCAAGCCACTATGTTAGAGCCACTTTCTCTTGAAGTCTTATCCTAAGAAAAAAAACTCTAGGTAAGTATACCCGCAGGCAATGAAACTCAGGTCTGTTTTTCTCAAGTGCTCAATGCTTCTGCTAACTCCCATGGTGACACCTTAACAGTCAGATTCTCAAAAGGACTTAGTCTTCAGTGAGCACCCAGGGTGCTGAGGCCTTTAAAATTTCTGCTCTCTTCCTTTGCTGCCTACTTGGGAAATGAGCTTTTTGTAAAATTCTGGCTTTACTCAATAAGTAAAGCTTCTTAGTTAACTGCACTAGCTGGGGGAAAGACATGGATCTTTAATATACTCTACTAGTATTTGCTAGAGCAGTCCAGGTTGATCATAAAGTGTCTCTGCATGAAGGAAGTTGGTGCCTGTATATTTCCCTCCAAAGCTGAGGCAGAGTGTGGGGCATGATATGCTGTGAGATGATGGGTCAGTCTCCAGACCATGGCCAGGAAACACACACCTCTTCTCTGAAAATAATTTCTTTTTCTCTTCAAACATCAGCGCTCCAGTCTGAGTAGAGCTCCATAAAACCATATTCTGACTTTTAATAAGATTGTATCATGCTTGAACCCAAGAAGATACTCTGTCCAAGGACTCCAGGAAATGATGCAACCTGCAAACCATTTACTACCTATGTGTTTTACCCTTGCATTTTTCCAAGGTGCTTAACTCTGCTTTATGGACTTCCCATTAAACTTATCTCATTGTAAAAGAGTGTTTCTTCAGGGAGGAGAAAACGTTTTAACCTTAAACAATCTAAATCAAAATCCCTGAGGATTTTCACATACCGGGAAGTGGCACTAGTTTGCTCTAAACAAACTGATGATGTGAAAGCAGGTATAGCAGCCTTGGGGGTCTGGCACACCCTGCTCTCACTGGGGTAGCATTGGCTAAGGAAGGCTTCACCATTCCTACCTCCATTCAGGACAGATGGCAGACAGGAAAATGTGCCAGGGCTTCAGCCACTCAAGTGTAAAATCTACTATATTATCACAAAAGGCTGAGAAAGGTAGTGGAATATAAATTGGTGTAACTAAAGGCAGGATGCAGACTCTGTCACTTTGGTGCTTTGACATCCTCTGACAAAACCTTGACAGAGAGACCTTTCAATGTGGTTTAGCTGAGGAAAGAGCATCCTTACAGGCAGCTGTTTCTTGGGTGCTGAGTCCTCCTCTGGCAGGGTGGGGACTTTGGGGTGCTACAACCCCTGCACCCCTCTGCTCATGCCCAGCCACCAGAGCCTCCACACTTTCTCCTCTCTCTTTGTCCTTGGCAACTAGTCAGAGGGAGGAGAGCACGTGGGTGAAAAGGCAGACACAACATGTTGAGGCTTGGCCTCCAGCACCTGCCTCTTGGAGGTGGTACAGTGGTGCCATCTCCTTGCAGCTCTTGCCTCTCCTCTCTGTCTGCATGCACTCAATGTCCTCCTTTTTCTTGCTCATTAACAGTCCCTGACTTGGTAATGAGCATTAAACTGTAATTTAAAGCAGACAAAAGAAAAGCATACAGAAGAGTGGGAGGAGTGGGACAGAGAAGAGAAAGTACTCCTCACCTGACCTCTTTGGCCCCACAAGCTCCTCCTGGACAGCTGACACTTCGAGTTTGGGAGGCACTTGGAGCTTCACAAGCAGCTCCAGGCCCAGGCAGGGAGGCTCACTGCTGGCTGCTGCTCCAAATCTTGCCCTTGGTGGTGAGGAGCAGTCTGCCCCATCACCTCCAGTTTTGACCCACCAAATCTGTCGGTCATGGGGCAGGTTTTCCAGACTGGTGGGGAGGTCCCTCACTCAACTGTCCTTGCTGAGCTGTGGCACTGAGGCATCCCTGCTCCAGGGCTGATTCTGTAGCCAAAAGCACTTATAAAATGCATACACATCCTCAGTTTTGCATGAAAAAAACCAGTGTTGTGAAACTCTCTCTCCAAAATAGGATCCAATAGCTCCTTTTGCATGGCCTCGGGCTGATGCTGGCTGGGCCATAAATATCTCACAGCCTAACCCATGGGCATGCTGGAGCCTGTTTTGGGGAGGAGGGGGATGTCTTCATTCCAGACATTGCAAACCAGCACAGCTTCCCGCTATCTAAACTTGCTGCTCTTTTCCTAGTGTTAATTTGCTCCTTCCTGTAGCTGATTTGTGCCTCAATTTTCCTGCTACCTTTAATGTTAATTCGTTCTGTTTTGTGTTACAGAATGGTGTTTAAAGACTGGTTCCTGGTCTGGCATTAGCTAGTGAATATCCAAATGAGATACACGTATCTTTCCTTCAGGGCTTCAAAGGGTCTGGGTTTGAAAAATTAGCTTATTAGTTGGTTTTTGTTTTTTTTTCACTTGAAAATCATGGAGGATAATGCAATGTGGTCACAGCACTCATGGATAGATATTCCTTTCTGAAGGAAAATAGGGACAAAAAGGAGACTTCTGATCTCAACTTTTCATTGAGAAAGATTCAGCAAAGATGCATGATTAGAGCACTTAACTAGAGCAGCAGTTTTGACCTCCAGTTAAGAATATTTTTGACATACTATTTCAATATAGTTAACCAAGGCTAAGCTGTGTCGAGAAAATGGGCTGTAAAAGGTAAGTGTAAAATTGGAATGAAGGCAGATTGAAGAACATGACAGGGAAACAGGCTGAGGGGACACGTAAGCCCAGAGTCTGTCCAGGTGGTAACCACACCAATGGCTGGATCAGGGGACAGGACATAATTAAAAATCTTCCAGTGGATCTTTTACGAGAAGGTGTGAGTGAGAGACAATAGCATTTCCTGACCGCGCCGATTCCTGTGAACCTGTGTGGTCTCAAGCTCATTTATATGGAACACTGCAAGCAACATAACCTGAATTAATGCTATGAGACAGAAATGAAGCCACTAATGGACAAAAGGAAGCATGAGTCTAATGGTTCAAACACAGAGCTGGGGAGTCAGGAGACCAGAGCAGTTTTACCTGATTTAGCTACTGACTCATCTTGAGAAACTGTGAGGAATTCAGTTGTATCAAAACTGTTACTGCTTTTGGTTTGAGGTCCATTTTTTCTGAAGTTATGGCCATCTTGAGCACTCTGATCCTCCTGCGTGCCACGGCTGCCTCATCTGGAGGCTGTGAGCATTCACTCATTCATGCTTGTGCAGCCCTATGAACCTCTCAGGGGAAAGGGCATAATATTATAATTTAAATAATTTACTTTAAGCCTTGGCTCAAGGGACAGCATAGCTATTAAGGAATGGCCTTCGTAATCTAGAAAGCCTTTCCTGCCCTTCCCTGAGATGGATCCTGTATTTAACACTTCACCTGGCCAAACGCAGAACAATTTTCCTCCACTTACCTTAACAAGGCAAGTCTTTTACTCACCACACCACAGACGGGCTGGGCGCTTTGATTGAGATGGCCCTACAAGGGCTGTACAAAGGATGACTCAGGAAAAGTTTTGCTAATCCTGAGAGTCTCCATCAGGCAATTCTGTGGCATCCAGGTATTGACACTGGTAGCCAGCTTGGGGCTCCTGTCTGCCCATCAGGGCTTCTGTTGCAACAAACACCAGGTCACACATAGTCATATGTTAAAGGCTTAATTACAAATGAACTGTCAGCTGGTGCAAACTGGTTTTTGGATAATGCTATTGAGGATCATTGGGCTTCCAGGTGTCACTTGGGTGGATTTGAGTTTTCTAACTTCAAAAAAGGCTGTGTTTAGGGGCAGGTTTGGTGCCTGTCATGTTGTCACGAGTGCCACTAAGAGCACTTGGCTAGCTTCAAAATAGAGGGGTATTTATACAGGCATACAGCTTATACAGTGGTTTATGGGGAAAAAAAAAAAACAGAAAAGGAAAACAAAATGAAAAAACCCCCCAAAGTGTGTCTTTGCGGACAAACAATTTGCTTTCAGAGGTAAGGTGAAAAAAGGTTCTGACCGAAAAGATACCTATTGAAAAATTTCTTGTGAGGCAGGTTTGCAAGGTATATGTTGCTGAAAACAACCAAGCTGACTGAAGCCATGACCTCTGTCCTCCTTGCATTTTCCAGTGATGGACATAGTCTGGGACATGCTATGAAGGGAATTTATCCACACTGCAGATGAATGCCAAGATCTTGCCAGCAAGAATACTTTTGAACAGACTAATACTCGCTATAGCAGAAGAACTTCTACCTGAAAGCCAGTGTGGTTTCAGAGCCAACAGGAGTACCATAGACATGGTATTTGTTCTCAGACAACTGCAAGAGAAGTGTAGGGAACAGAACAAAAGTCTCTATGTAACCTTTATTGATCTCACCAAGGCTTTCGATACTGTGAGCAGAAAAGGTCTGTGGCAGATTTTGGAATGTTTAGGATGTCCCCCCAAGTTCCTTAAAACGATCATCTCACTCCATGACGATCAGTGCCAAGTCAGATATGGCAATGCACTTTCTGAGCCCTTTTAATATCCAGTGGTGTGAAACAAGGCTGCGTTTTTGCACCAACCCTATTCACAATCTTTTTCAGCATGATGCTCCAAAGGGCCACAGCAACCCTCGATGATCAGGACGGTATCTACATTCGAAACCATACTGATGGAAGCCTTTTCAACCTTAGGTGACTGAAGGCCCACACCAAGACCTTAAACCATCTTGTCCGTGAGCTGCTTTATACTGGTGCCACCGCCCTTGTTGCCCACACAGAAGTAGCTCTGCAGCGTTTAACATCCTGCTTTGCTGAGGCTGCTGAGCTTTTTAGACTGGAAGTCAGCTTGAAGAAGACAGAAGTTTTCTATCAGCCTGCACTTCAGGAAGTCTTCCATCATCCCCATATCACCATTGGCGAATCAGAGCTCAAGTTAGTCCAGCAGTTCAATTACCTAGGTAGCCTCATCTCCTCGGATGGTAAGATTGACGGAGAGATAGACAACAGGTTAGCAAAGGCATATAGAGTTTTCAGAAGACTCCATAAAAGAGTCTGGTGAAATAAACACCTGAAGAAAAGTACAAAGATCAGTGTTTACAGAGCCATAGTGCTGTCTACTCTTTTATATGGGTCCGAATCAGGGGTTATTTACCGCCACCACCTGCGACTTTTAGAATGCTTCCATCAACGCTGTCTCTGTACAATCCTAAACATCCATTGGTCAGATTATGTGACTAATATGTCTGTTCTAGAACAGGTAGTAGCTATAAGTATTGAGGCCATGTTACTGAGAACACAGCTGCGTTGGGCAGGACACGTCTCAAGGATGAAGGACCACCGCCTCCTCAAGATCGTGCTCTATGGAGAACTTGCCACTGGCTGCTGCAAGAAAGGAGCCTCAAAGAGGAGATACAAGGACTTCCTGAAGCAACATCTCAGCCTTGGCCACATTGATCTTCATTGCTGGTCTACTCTGGCATCCAATTGGGAGGTCTGGAGACACACCATCCATAATGCTGCTGCTTCCTTTGAGAACGCACACAGGATCACCATCAAAGAGAAAAGACAATGCAGAAAGAATCGTGTCTTGCTGATACCATCCAAGGAGTCTTTCTGTTGTGCCTTTTGCAACCTTTGTCTGTCTCTCACTGGCCTCTTTAGCCACCAGCGCGCTTGTAGCAAATGTGGGCAGAGCTCTTCCCAAATCTTTGTTCGCGAATCCTAGCCATGATGATGAGATGAATGCAGCCCCATCCTATGTCTTTCTCCACAGCACTGGATGCTGATTCCTATGAGAGGGGGCACTGAATGAAGTATATCCTATCTCAGTCATGATCTGGCATGGCACTGCCTATATTTTCCCTCAAGCAAAACTCCCACAGTCATCAGCAGAAGTTTGATTCCAGAAGAAGCTGAATTTCTACTTAGTTAATCTGGTTCAAGCCTTCCTACGTGAAACACAAGGGACTGATACAGCCTCTGAACCTTGGGAATTGTATCTCCTCACACCACAGCTGAACTTGCCCCAAGGTCTACTGTGGAAAATCTGAGCAAATCTGAGCCATTTTCACAATGTTGGTGAAGTTTCACAGCCTCGAGCAGTCATTATTGCACTGGGTCATACCCCTGAGGTAAATTATTAATAATAATAATATGTTATTTTTGTTAAACCTGACATCTCCTTTCATCTCAGCCCCATGCTTATCAGGAGCTCTGCAAAAACAAAAAAGGAAAGTTTTATTTCCACATTTCCATCCCTTCGTCTCATCATGCTGCGTCTGCTTTGGGGACTGAAGAGTAATCTGTGGAAAGCTTTCATGCTCTCAAACCTACCAAAACATGCAATATTAATTGGGATTATTAATTGTATTTACTGCACTAGCAAGTCTAACCTTGTTAAAGGCCAGTGTGAAGATGTGGGATCATTTCTGTCATTTGGAACATCCTGCATGCTACCTCCTCTCAGAAATCAAAAGGAAAATTACCTCACTTTTATTAATCATCCCTTTTCTTACAAGATTTTACCTTTTGTTTAGCTGCACTTCACAAGGAGAAGGTGTGTTTTCTGTGCTGCTTTGAGATCTTGGCAGTTAATGGAACTCTTTGATTTTTAAATAAGAGTTATTCCTCTGAGTGTACAGTATAAACCTAACAGGCAAGGGACTGTGCCTTTAAGTTCATCAGTTTTCCCAGTGCTGTACTGGAAGGATTGGACTGAAACTTTAAACATTTCTAGCCATACCTAGCATATGTATAATTTATAAGCCACACACCGTTTTCTGTCAAATAGGCGATTGATCTGACTCGGATCTCGTTAATTATCCTCCACATACATTATACGTTAACAGATCTTCAGTATACTGTGTATCAATATTAATAAGATTATAAAACACTATTGATAATTAGGAAGAGAAAGAGACCAGGCCTTTGATTCACTCTGTTACTAACGCCCCTGCATCTCTAGATTAAAAAGAGACCACTTTTCGTTTAATAATATCAGATCAGTACATCCATCTTCTAAAAGGCTTTATTAAGAGAAAGCTAAGATTTGCATCCCTATGCAAGGGGCTATTTGAAATTGATTATGGAGGCATCATTGATGTGTGAGAAATTTGTTTCTCTGTCTTGTCTAAAGGGGGACCTAATAGGTGGGAGGGATTTAAGGTGGAGCACTGCACTCTTGGATCTTTGATCAGGAAATTTCTTTTTTTCTTTGTCAGGCTATATTTGGTAAGCCAGATTGTCTTGTTTCAGAGGAAATTAAATGGGATGTCATATTACTTCCTTTAAAAAAATAACAACATCTCTGTTATCACACTCCAAAAGAGAAGAGTGGAATTAAATAACAATATTTATCTTTAAATTATGAGGGCCTGATTATTTTTTGATTACTTTTTACAGTTTTTCTTTTCTGTTCTGACCTGCCTTTTATGTTTCCATTAAGCTCATTTGTAACAAGCAAACCAGAACAACGAGGTGCTAGTGAGGGCTCTGAAACATTCCATATCCAAATTGAATCAGGCAAATTTGCTTTCTTAAAAATTTCATACTGAAGGGGAGGGCAAATCATTGAAGGATGATAGGGAACACAGAATAAATTCAGGTTGCGACACGAGTGGTTCTCCACTGGGATGCTGCATAGCACCATACCGGCTTGGGAACTACCATCGTGACCAAGCCCCCAGCTGCTTTTCCTATCACCTTAGAATAATGATTCAAGCACAAGACCATGCTGCTTATGTCCACTAGTCACCACAGAAGCCCAGTCGTTGTCTTCATTGTGTCTCACACAGAGCCAGTCTAGCAAGGCAGAGAGTTCTCAGGCTCCCTCCCTGCTCTGGAGCAATTCTGCAGGGCATCCTTCCCAGGATGACACCAGTTTGGTTCCCTTGGGCTGGCCAGAGTTAGGAGACCTCATTCCAGCCACCACAGATATTTTAAGCATCATATCCTGCAACCCTATTGAGTTGAAATTTCTAAAATGCCATGTTCAGGGCCCCAGCAGCTTCTGCGCGGCACTTGTGTTGCTGTGCTAACAACAGGATGGAGTGGAAGACACTCGGTGAGTGCAGCAAGGGGAAGCTGAGGAAAACTACACTGGCTTGGACAGGGCGTTTGCTCAGGGAAATTTCACACATGTATTTCCCTGCAAGGTAGCCCCCAGTAGATCCTCATTTCCCATGGCAATTCTGCTGAAAGCCTAAATAAAACCATCAGTCTATGGCTTCCAGGAAATCTGCCCTATACATAATGTTCCCATTCCCTAGAGCTCTCTGATTTTCAAGCATCTGGGAGAGATCGCAATTTGCAGGAAATGTGGAAGAGACTCAGAGATGAGGGAGGTCCCAGGCTGCTGTGTCCACTGCAAAGTCTTGGGAAAGCCCCTTCATCTGCCTGGGACATCCATCGTACAAGTGAGGGGTCACAGGGACCACTTGGGTACAACTGTGGCTACAGGACAAACACCCACAGTACCTAAAATGCCAGTGGAAGCCCTCCAGCACCTATGCCAACTGGAGCAAGGCCACCAAATAAGGTCATAACATTTAAATTGCTCATTTTGCCTCATCCCCTTCCATCTGAAACTGGAGAGGGAACGATCAGCTGAGGCATGCAGGTGGGGGGGGCACAAGGAGAGATGGTGACCTGCCAGGGGGGAGGCTAAGCTGGGACCAGGTACATAAACCCAGATTAAAGTTTACGTACAGGGTACTTAAGCAAATAAAGGGCTTTCAGAGGACCTGAGGTTGCTACAAGAGGAGACAACACAATGTCAAAGAATTGTTCTAACTTCTCAGGTGGTTGTGCCTTTTCTCTTTCTGGAGGAAGCCTTGAAGGAAACTGTAGAAAGAACAGCAAGAGACAACAATGTGAAATAAAGCCTAAAGACTTGGAAAGGAAAACAGAATAAAACAATGAAAGTGCAGCGAGATAGCACAAAGAACCCTAATTTTACTTCCCGACCCTGGATGTACACTGAGTGGCAGATTTTTGAGGGATTACTGCAAATTGAGTGGCTATCAGGGCAGTAGGGCCTGTCCCTGCCAGCCTCTGGCTAAAAGCTTGCTGCCCTTTCTCTCTCCAACAGGCAGCTGGCCCGGATACACTGTGGTGCCACTTCCTGAGTCAAAGTTCACTTCTGATGGCAGGGCTGTTCCCAGTCGCACCAGGCATGAGCCTGGGACACTGAAGACCTATCTAAGCCAGGTCACTTCCATTCACACTAGTTTTTTCATACAGTTCAGGACATAAATAACTTGCTGTGTATTCCTGGAGACACACCACTGCTGCATGCCATGTATGCTGTGTATCCTGTGTGTGAGCACAGCAGCATTTCCATGCACAAGAATGTTTACAAAAGGCAGCAGGGAAGTGCCTAAGGTGTAGCTTTCTCATAAAGGAGGGAGCCCCCTTAGGTCTAGAGACATTTCTTTAATTTCTTGTGTTGTTCCACAAAAAAACACATGGGAAAACAAAACTACTTTTATTAACAATGCTGAGAAGTGAAGATATTTACGACACTGGAAGCCAGCTAAAAAAAACCCCCTGAAGATCCAGTTATATTCTATTGGGAATATCCCAAGTTAATGCATTCATGTGAACATATTTCCCAACAGAAATCCAAGACAAAGAGAAAGCACCTAGAAATTTAATGTTCCATCCTGTCTTTGACATTTGTTCTATAATGACCACCAGGCCACGATCTGCTTGCTTCTCCTCTTGGCTGCTGTGCATTGCAGAGGCTCAGCAAGCCTGGCAGTCAGACTTCATTCAGTCCCTGAAATCTGGTGCTGCATCACAGAAATTTTCAACTGACTTGAACCAGGAAATGATGGCCAGGAAAAATCCCTTGGCTGCCTGGTTAATGTATGGGACAAGCATATGCTGAGAACAGGATGAAATACTTGCCTATCACCTTGTGCAAATGAAAGATCTGTTGATGGAATCAGGGCCATAGATGAAGCTGCCAGCATAAGAGGCAGAGGGTTTTGATGATCAGTTTTATCCATCAGGTGGAATGGGTGTTGAAGCTGTACTACCCCAAGTCACGGGTCCTGCCAGCTTCGGGCTCAAATGTGTTACGGGAAAAGCATGGAAGATATTGCTTATTCCACGGCTCTGCTGTCTATATCTGTACAAAATCTTTCTGCCTTTCCAGCTCTCAGGCTGGGACTATTAATTAAGAATCAAAAGAGAGAGGTGATGAGAAAATATCTATGACTCTTGGTATCATCACAGCACATGCCGAAAATGAGATCCTTGGAGGCAATGGTAGCTTGTATTTACTGAAATTAGGACAGTGTTTTAATGCATCGATATCTTTCTGATGGATCATAGAATCATAGAATGGTTTGGTTTGGAAAGGACCTTAAAGATCATCTATTTCCAACCTCCTGCCATGGGCAGGGGCAACTTCCACTAGACCAAGTTGCTCAAAGCCCCATCCAACCTAGCCTTGAACACTTCTAGGGATGAGGCATCCATAGGTTCTTCGGACAACCTGTTCCTAATACCTAATCTAAGCCTACCTTCCTTCAGTCTGAAACCATTTCCCCTTGTACTGTCACTACACGTACTTGTAAAAAAGTCCCTCTCCATCTCTCATAGCCTTTTTAGGTGCTGAAAGGTGCTATAAGGTCTCCCTGGAGCCTTCTTTTCTCCAGGCTGAATAGCCCCAATTCTTTCAGCCTGTCCAGCTCTCTGATCATCTTTGTGGCCTCTTCTGAACTCACTCCAGCAGGTCCACATCCCACATGTTGGTGGCCCCAGAGCTGGATGCAGTACTCACAAGAGTGGAGTAGAGGGGGAGAATGAGAATCACCTCCCTTGACCTAATGGCCATGTTCCTTTTAATAGAGGGCAGGATACGGTTTATAGCTTGGAACGATTATGGTGGAAACGATGAGAAGGATCCATTGTCACAGAGGTGATGCTCCAGGTGTCTGTGGAGCCCAGAGCAATTATTACATGGCCCCTTGACATGGTACCTCCAAACAACTCCATTGTGCCAGGACTTGCATGTTATTAACCTGCTCAGTGTTACTACATCAGAAGAAGTAGAAAATGAAAGGAAAATAATATCCCCATTTAAGTTTGGGCATGATAGATTATTTTTTAACCCTGGCAACATTTTAGTTTCTATCAAAGAAGAAAATTTGCTTCTGTGTTAAATGGAGAAACTCTGAAGATGAACACGCAGCGTGAATAAAAATAGTAAAACCTTGGCAGCTCCGCACTTAAGAAAAACAATACTTGGGCCACTTGAAACAATAAGGGTTTGCTCCCAGCTTGAGATTTTGTCTGACAAATTTCAGAGAGAAGGGATTTTTCTCTCCCCCTCCTCTAGCCCTGAGATATACTGCAAAAAAATGCATGCACACGAGCCGTTGTCACTGGGAATGTACCAGCCTTCCATTAACATTGCTCTCTATAGGATGGCGGTTGGCAGGAGTGCTCATTTTAAAATCCAAAGGCTCATGTCTAGTGCTCCAGCCCTTATTCCCTGGAGTTTTTTCAAGCCACTTGAGCCACTTGTCTGGAGCCTGCTTGCTTTGATCTCCTTCTGCATCGAACGTGTCTGGAGAGAGCCCTGCAAGGGGAAAGCATGAATCGAATTGTGCGCTCCCATCTCAAATCTTGCCCATTGCAAAGCCATACCAGGAAATTGAGAAATGTTCCAGGTTTAAGCTTTCTTCCCTTAGCCAGAAATTAAAACCCCTTCATTAATCCAATCTTAAATCTCAACTAGCTGCTGCTTAAAGTGGTAATAAATATTTCATACCGATTGTGTTGCGTTCCTTGCTGTGTTTATTAAATGGAGTTTCTCATAATTCCAGTTATTCATTTTAATAGGTCAGGACTTGGCTGTGATTTAAACAGACCACTGAGGAAACAGCCGTGGTTAAACATTGTAACAATATGGATTATTAATTTAATTGGCCAGCTATTACTTGTTTTGACTCTGTGCTAACACATTTAGCTCAGTCTCTTGTGGCCTATAAACCACAAAGGTCATGACTTCAACATTCAGAAGAATGGGAAAAAGAGAATCAGGGCTGAGATTATGAGGAAAAATAGAGAAACAGTGTGGGGAAGACAGAGTGGGGAAGGCTAAGGGCTTGCTGGAGGCAGTGCAGGGCAAAAGGGGATTTATTTAGTAGCTCAGCAATAGAACATCCTCTAAACCACCAGCCAAACTAGCAGTTTCTTTCAGTCCGCATCCCTCTGAGGTGATTTCAGATTTTTACCTGTAGGTATAATGATGGTATCCCCACATATTTAAAAAACCCTCTATTTTATTTCTGATTTTTTATAAAACGGTTTAAAATATGGTATGCAAAGAGTTCACATGTGAATAATCAGCAATAATATTTATACGCGTGTTTAAAAGGCCAATCAGGCACCCCCACCTTGGATGGTTTCCCTACACCTTTATTGAAAACAATCTCATGATGCTAGTTAGATACAGTGGGGTGAAAAAGCACATTCCAAAGGGCATGTTAGCAAAAAGGGATAACCAGGAAAAAATGTCAGGTTTATCTTCTGTGCACAACAAAGACAGTGCAATTGTACCACGAACTGTTCCATTTGAAAGTGGTCAAATCTTTCCATTGATTTTTTATGCACAACTCTCATTGACTCCTAATAGGAGTTCTGTGCATTGAATAGCAGCAGGATACGACCCCATATTTGTCTTGGCAAATGTGTGTACATATGTGGTGCAGGGCAACGTTTCCATAGTCATGCCTGTGCCAAGTATGTTCAGTATTCAACTTATACAGGTGCTAAGACCCTCCCATGAAGGAAACTATATAAATACAAAAGGTAGACAGACATATTAGGCAGACGAGCAAGCAGGTATGAGTCTCTGTTTTCAGTCTATCTTAGGCCTTCAAATCTGTAGCTGTTCCTGTAACAAAATGCACAGGCCAGTAAGCTGGAAGAACACAGACCAAAACCTTTGTCTGCAACTGCAGGCTCCAAACCATGCAGCTAACATGGGAAATGTAGCATGTATGAGTACAGCATACATAATCAGCAGTAACAGCTGCCCAGACAAGTTGGTGGGATTCCAATGCTGTAAGACTTCTTCCATCCTCACTCTCTTATCCTCCCTCACATAGCTCAACCCAATTTTCCAAGACACGGGGACACTGGGAAGAAAGACACAGGCTTGAAAGCTTATTCACTGTGTAGAAAAGAGCCAGATGGAGAAAAATTCCCTCATCTCTTCTTTCTGGCTTTTTCTTTTGCCTCCTTTTCTGCCTTTCTCCCCCTCTCCCTGACCTAACTTTGGCCCTGCTACAAGCCTTTCCTCACTGTGCCATCCATACCATCACTCACCCCTGCTATGCAGCAGAGTGACCTTGCTCTCCTGCCAGCAGAACCCAGCCCCATAGAAGCTCCCATCTTCCAGCCCGTTTTTCCTTGTTTGGGAATCCTCACCACTTTTGGGTTCTGACACCTCCTGCAATGTCTCCCACTTGCTCCCATCCCCTGTCATGCACACCAAGTCTAGGCTTCTTTCTGACAGTTTTTATCCAATCTTTGAGCACCATCTACTCCTACAAAAGAATAAGTTTCCAGATTCAAACTCTCACTTTGCCCAGCTGGCGACACCAATATCAACCCTGTGTAATACAACTGTCCCCCTTCAGCAGTTAAAGATACATCATTTTTTTGCATGTGTAGCAATGCAGACCAAAGGCTAGGACCACACTATATTCGGCCTCTTGCAGAAATTCTTTAAAATCACCTGGGAATTTCTTGCCCCATGTCTGTCAGGCTGTTTATCTCCTGGATTCCCCTCCTGCTGTAGTCTAGCTTCACCACTCCTCCTGGATCTGTGTGGCAGGCAGGAAACCCCAGCCACTGGTACACAGCTACTCACCCACGGAGTCATTCTTAAGCTGCTGCAGGTGCCTCATGCTGGGCCCTGTATCTCTAAGTGTTGCTGACAAACAGGGCTTTCTTTTGTGGTGCCTAGCACCAGCAGCCCCTAAGGACAAGATACCCTTCCCTTCTTCTCCCCCACCCCCAGCCCTCGCACACAATACAGTATTTGTCATGGACTTGTTTTCCAGCACATGAAGAGCACAAAAACGCGTGCTCTTTTATGATAAGGTAAGCAGAGTGACCCTGTAACATTCCACATCTGAACTCAGAACGGCATCTGCCTCACAGCTGTCCTTGTAGCAAGCATTTCAAAAACACAGACAGCAAAAAACAGCAACAATATCTCATCGCCAATGTAGCTGCTTACAGCTCAGTTCTTACCGTCTTCCAAATACCCGTGTTTGAGAGGTGACCTACAGCTGTGAAATTTGGATGCAGATTCCAACACCACCCCTTAATTTCAAGGATGTTCCAATATGAGTTTTACACAGACTTGCAGGCCAATTGCAAAATCTGTGGCTGGAGCTAGGTTCAGATTCTGAACACCCTGAGTCACAAAGATTTCCAAGAGTTTTGGCTTTGTTGCAGTATTCATATTCCCTCTTACTTGAGTGCATTGACATATCCTCTAGGAGTCATGGACTAGGAGCCCACAGCTCTGCACAAGCAGAATAAAAATAAAGAAAAGAGTTACAGAGTCAAGAGATAGCTACAGAGAGATGTGGAAGCACAGGGAAAGAGACCAACAGGATGACAGTGGCCAAAGTACAGTTGAGTTTTCAGTGGTCATCTAGTCAAAGGAGACCTCTGAGGGAGATTTTAGAAGGTGAATAAGTCAGCAGCTTTGCAGCACGCGTGCACCTCAAGCACTGTGGGTATCTGGCATGAAAGTACAGCTATGGACCTGGACATCTTGGACCACCTGGAACAAGAGCTGCTTTTGAGGAAATGAACGACAGGAAATGGGTGGAGAGGGAAGAAACCTTGAAGGGTGAAATTAGTTTTCAGAGAGAGAAATTATCATCTTTGTAGCTGGCCAACTCAGGTTTTGGTATTCTGGAACATGACTGAAAAACTGAAGACCCAAGTGCAAGTTTGCTCAGGGGTGAACACATTGGTAGCATGAGAGCAAACGTTGCTGGAACAAGGGCAGGGCATGGGATAAGGTAAAGAGGACTGGTACAGGAGGGAGCATGGTGCACACCAAAGAACGACTGCAGGTAGAAGATCAGAATGACAGTGGTATTCAGAAAAGGAAGAATGGAAACTGAAATGGAAACTGAGGGCTTGGGTGGTTCCTTCTACAAGTTATTTCAGTTCACCTCTGTAGTCCTTCACAGAAGCTCTTTTTTACTCAACAGTTCTGCCCTATCTTGTTTGCTGAGTCTGAGGTTCTAAGGCAGGTATTGCAGAATAAGATCACAAACTCCTCCTCATCACGAGAGATTTTACAAATAATAATGTGGCTGCAGAAAACCAGGGGAATATTTAATGTATCGTTTTTTACCTCTAAGATTCCTCTCTCCACAAGATGTTGACAAAAACCATCATTCCTAACATCACAGATTTTTTGAAAGAGGAGAGACCATTAACTCATCTGCAGAAAGTCCTGTTGAAAGGTATCAAAAGGTTTGTAGTTGCTCATGTGCAACTACTCCTTCTTGGATGTCTTTAGGGGACTTAAGATGGGTACTTCAAGTACAGGAGCATGAGTAAGTTCAGTCAACCTAAAAGAACCAATTACACTGTCTTGTGTTTCTGCTGCAGCCCAGATGGAGATCATACAGTAAATTCTTTCAGGGTGAGAATGGTCCCCTTTCATTTTGGAAGATAGGAGAGGACACAGAAAACATTAGAGAGTGCAGCAAAGAGCAGGTGCTGGCGCTCTGCTTGTGCTAGGAAGAGTGATGTAATACTTAAATAAAAATAATTAGGTTGTTGGACACAAGGCTTCATATAAAAAACAACATAGAAAACACATGTTTTCACATGTTCCCAATGCAAAAACCACCTGTACCCAGTTGGTTTAATGAATGTTCACATGACTGTGAAGTTTAAATGAGCATGAAGTGTGAGTAGCCAGCACACAGCGATTCAGTACGAGTATGGCTGTGGGTGAGCAGCAAGTAGCTCACTCTGCATGTCCTGCGATGGGCCAGGGGAACACATGGAGGAAATGCCTCATTTTGTGCTTCTGCAGGAGAAGGAATGAACCTATTGTCTAGTCTTCTGGGCACTAAGTACCCGACTCTGAGCCCAGTAAAACTAGTGGGAATAAGACCTCAGGGTCTTGTTGACATTCTGCACATTCTGTGGTTTCTCTTTTGTCAGGATGCACACTGCTTTGGTGAGGCAAGAGGCGAAGGGAAGGGAAGAAATGTTCGGAGTTCTTTCCAAAGTCATTTGTGGGAGCATTTATTGGTTTTGTTCTCTGTGTATAAACGTGCATGAGTAGTCTTGAGCAGGCTGGGTCAACAGTTTCTGCAAAAAAGTTTACTAAACTGAGAATAATCTTTTGTGTCCCATGATAACTTGTATTTTGAAAATGATATTCAACAATGTTAGCTTTTTTTTTTTAAAGAAAGCAATTGTTCATTTGAAAATATGACACTATCAAAATATTTTACAATGTAAGAACAGATAAAAATGTGTTTTGCAAATTGGACAGCAGTTGACCATATCTCTTGACAGATACATGTTAACTCTACCTTAAAGAAGAGACCTAATCACCTGAAACTTGCTAGTAGTCTATGTTGTGAATAACACTAGGGCTTTGTACATTTAAAAACATCATAAAATTAGTTAAAAATAAGTTTAGGAAAAAACCTTAAAGCATGTCGAACATATTCTGGAACATAGCATGGAGCTAGTGTACAATGCTCTTGCGGTTTGCTTCAAAAATAAGCAGCAACAATGGATTGTTACTCAGATTTCAGTCTCACCTGTCTCTGATTTAACCCACTATACCTTTCTGAAACTGTTTTGACCCCTTTCACTATGCATTTGTAGCACCCACACATACACAATCTGTAGTTTTGCAAGACAAACACATGGATATAATATTACATTTTCTTGCCTAAACAATTAAAATGGAACTGAACTGCTTTGTTAAAATAAAAATCTGTGTTTTTAACTTCCAATACTTAGCCTTCATCATATGCATAGAGATGTTTTCATCCTTTCCTTTCCATCTCTACCAGCTCCAAGAGTTACATCTGCACTGTTTAAAAAAGGTATAAAAATCAAAAAACTTTTCCTCTTCTACGTCCATTAATCAGGTTGAAACACTGGTATTTTCTAAATATCCAACAACCTTTGCAGTTCCCAAGTGATCTTTTTGAGTCCCCAGCTTGCCTCACAAGCTTAGGATGTGTGGATTTGCAGACTGTTTCCCTTAATATTCATATCCATAGAAAAGAGTGACAGGCTTGGGGAAAGATCCAGAGAATTATTCCAGACTCTCCAACTCAGATTTCATTTTGTTTCTTGATTGTCAGCACCTGACTGTAATTCATTTTGAAAAGTTTAAACAGAACCTTCTATTTTTTGCTGACTTTGGAGCAAGGGCATTTGTCTATCCCTCATTAATCTTTATGTCACTTGCAAGAAACATCATACCTTTTCCTTTTGGAATAGATTCCCTAAATAGAGGTCCAATGCTGCAACCCTTGTCCCCATTAAGGTTTTGCTAATGACCTTACACCACTCAGAACAAAGATTATTAAACTGGGCCAGATGCTAGCTAGATGAAGAGAAGATGAAAAGCAGCACTAAAACAGAAGGTTTCTCCTTTGACCCCCCAGCAGAGTTTAAGGCATCAGCTTTCAGTGGGATTGACTTAACAGAAGCAGGGTGAGTTTAATGATGAGTATTTTCCACAATCCTGCCTAAGCATTTGCTGGTGTTGCGTGGCATCATCAGTTAAGTGTTCCTTAGAACAGTTTGAAAGGTTACTGAGCCCTTTAGCTGTCCTGAAGATATCAGCTGTGGGCTTGATAATATTGGTAGCCATTAGCCTACTTGATATTGCAAGAGGATAAGAATGCATTCAGTCTGAGGAGTAACTTCCAGCCAAAGAGTGAGACCTTGTTAATATATTCCAAGACTATCTCAAACCCCCTTTTTTTCCCTCCTTGGGCTCACATATTATCTTCTCAATCCTCTTCACCCCCCAGAATTAAAGGTAACTGGATATGAAGGGCAAGCCTGCACTTTATATCAGAACTTCTCCCAAACAAAACAGAAGTATTTTCCATGAAGAAATACAAAAGTATTTCTTCCCTTGCCATGCCCCACCTCTGGTAATCACAGAAAGAAACTAGGAGCAAAGAATCCCCCAATCAAGGCTTGGAGATTTCATAAGAAATGACATTAAAAAAATAGTGGAAAATAAAAAGGTGCGGAGGAATGGCTGAGGAATCTATCTAATATTCTAGTACTGGAGAAGGGCAATGTTATTTTAAATCTCCAAAAACCTGAGAAAACATATAAAAGACAAGACTGGGTTCACAATTACTCCCAAGTGTAATATTATAAATTCTTCCAGAAAGGATTTGACTGCAACAAGAAACGAGTTTGTTTCTCCATTTTACAAGTCTGTCTGACTTCATAAGTTCAATCTGCCTTTCACACCATCATTGAGTTTGCTTATTTCTGGATAACCACACTCTCTCATTGACACAGGCATGTTAGAGTCAACCCGACACACAGAAATGTTTCCTATCTGTTAAGCAGTGCAGTGCCAGAATATGACTCAGGGTATCACTGCAGTGCACAGTGTCCTCTGAAAGAAAAAAAGTATTCAAGAGATACATGTGTTAAGGACATTGCAAAATAAGGGAACTAGCTATTACTAGGGTTTACCTATCCAGTACATCAACTAAAGTGGACATTAATTCCTTCAGCTGAAAGTCAAGACAACTCAACTCACTCAAACAGTCCTGGGAGGAAAGAGGGAGGTGAGGAGAAAAAAGAGTTTTAAGTAAAGGCTTCTCAGTTTTTTCACTGAAACACTGGGGGATTTTTGACAAGTTAATGCTGCCCCTATTTTCAAAGGGGCCTTTAATTTAAGATATCCAGCCTTCTGTCTGTCCAGCTGCAGAAAGGGGCAGGCTAGCTACCGAGTGTCAGTCTGAGTTGCTGGGATGCACAGGTGGTTCTGGAGAATCAATGTCAGGCCTTCCAGGAAACACAACATCAGTCGAAAATGCTGACCTCGAGTGCTCCACGCTGCATCCTTCTGCAATGATACCGGATGGCAAAGCCTCATGTAATTATGCTGCTGCTTGTAAAGCGCAGTGGATGGAATGTGCTACATCAGCGCTCATTGCTTTTATTTCTGAGGGGGGGAAAAAGTCTCACAAGGAAAGGAGTGAATGAAATTCTGTGTTACTGTGTTACTCTGGTTAACTTCTGCGAATCTAATCATTTGAGAAGAGGTGCACTTAGGAATCATTCCATGCGGCTGTAAAAAATTGCTAAAGAACACCCTGCCTCCCCTCCTCATATACCTTAGCCTTAGAAAATGAAGGCAGGTAAGGGTACATTTAACATTCACAGTCTTTTATACTACTAAGTAAAATCAGAACAAAATATGGTAATTAATCCATTGTGCATTCAAGGATTCAGGTTTGAGCAGCAGATGGGAAAAGTTGTGGATCATAACCCCATGCAATATTTGACAGAATATCAGTCAAATATAGTTCACACATCTTCATGTTTCTGTCAGTCCCTCTTATCTAAAGTTAATTTAAAGTGACAAGAACTACATTAGCACTTTTCAAAGGGTAATGCAAACTTTAGAATATTCACCTCAAATCAATACCTATCCAGACTCCTAAATGGCCAAACTGGCAAGTTTCTGAAGGTGATTTCACTTTGCTTTTATGCTAAATTTGTAATCTGTTGCTGGGGTTTATGCATTAATCTCTAAACAAATCAGTTGAAAAGTGAGGTAGAGAGTGTGGCCCCTGTTTATTCTGCACGATAGTGTCATGGACACATGTGCATCCACACGCAGAAAAGTCAAGGCAATGTGGACAAATCTAGTTGTGCAAATACTGTAATACAGTTTGGATCTTAGCCTGTGGGTTATTTTTGAACAACTCTTTATAAAAGTGGTGTACTTAGGTGCCCTGCTTGTGAGTGGAGCACCTACTTCCATTTCACCACTGCAATAAAAAACAGTCCAAAGCAGAGACCTCACACTGGCTCGCACAGAAAGTTTCATTCAGTGGCCCTGGTGCTTGCAGCACACTGCAGCTTTCCTCAAAAGTGGATTATTTGATAGAAACAGTAATTCATCCTCTTTTTTCAATCAAAATGGTCTTTGGAAGCACATGCATATGCACATCTGCAAATGTATGCTCATGTATTTTTGTGTCTGACTTGGGTGTGGGAGCACAGCAAAGTCCAAATCCCCTGATCTAATGCTATTGCTGTGCTGGTTGCTTGTGCTTCTGCTCCTTGTGTTCACATTACCAAATAAGAGATCACACCCTGCAAGACTCCACAGAACTCATCTCTAGGGAAGGCAAAAGCACTTCTTGGCATTCGGACTGCACACAATTCCAATAATGTCCCCCTTCATCCCCCCCGCCCCCCCCCCGCCCCTGTTACAAATGATTTAATGCAGGCTGTGAATGAGAAACATAAGGTAAACAATATTTAGTATTTATTGCCTTCCATCCCAAGCATAACTTGGCCTTGCCTCTGGAGAGATGCCCAGCTCAGCCCTTCTGGACACACCATCACCGGCTGGGATGTGTGTGTGTCTTCTGGAGAAGGTACAAAAGGGAATGGATCTCATCTGCTGAAGGACTCCAGCTTCTGGATTTTGCTGGGTCTGAGTCACTTGCAGTGTGGAAGGAAGCACAAAGCCTACTAGTAGCGGGTGGGGTAGGGAAGGGTGGGGAGAACATCCAGTCCCTTCTCATTCTCCTCCTTTCTTTTCCATAATGGAAACCCTAAGATAATAATTTCCCTGACAAAACAGACTCCACCCCTCCTCAAATCCCTCACACAGGTTGTGCCACAAAAGGAGCAATGAGACAGAACAGCAGGAAAGCCCAGGCTGTTCATCATCTACAGAAGGGACTTAGATATTATAAGATAAATGGATCAAACTTAAGTGTGTGCCTGGCTTGTTTATGGGACTGGGTGAAAATGCAGCACGAAAAATAGCCAACAAAAGGATCCCCAAAGAAAAAAGTTAAAATAGATCAGACACACTTTTCTTCATCATTTCAAACTTCTGATAACTTTGCCAAGCTGTAGCAAGAAACTTCAGTTCTCAGGCAGGTTGTGGGTGATAACTTGCTAAGATGCTCAACTTGCAGGACTCAGTTTACTCATTCTGGGTCACATAAATCCCTACTAAAAACCCATTGCCACCAGCGTCTTCCCAAAGGGCTAAACTGGATCCTCTTGGTGCTTCAGGCTGGAAAGATCATGAAAATGCTTCACTGTGGTGACTTTCTGTGTGCAATAATTTAACCACTAGAATAAATAAAACGTTTTTCCTCTACTTCTTGACAAAAAGGCTTGACTGGGAAAAAGGTTCTTTTCTTCCAGAGCCCTGACCTATGAGTATTTTTAGGTTCACATGAGGGGATTTTGTGCCAGCTGTTCCCACCCAGTGCAACCAGGGAACCTTTTTTTTTTTGTGTGTCTAGTTGCATACACCAAGGTGACACTGCACAGGTTTTTTTTTTCAGCTTAGCATTATGTTTGTGCAAATGTCTATATTTAAAATAAAATAAATATTAAAATCCACAAAGGTGCAAAACACCTCCTCCAACCTGACATACCCCCCATTCTTCTGCTTGCCCTCCTCATTGCCCATAAACCCAAAATGGGCGCTGCTAAACAGAGGAAGAAATGAACAGCTGGAATCATGCCACACACGTTCTTCATGGTTGGACTCAATGATCTTAAAGGTCTTTTCCAACCTAAATGATTCCATGATTCTATGATTCATAGACCACTTGCTTGCAGCACAAAGTGGCACCAGCTGCCAGGTGCCCAGGACAGAGGAGCTCCAAGGCGGGAACCTTGAGGTCCTTTTGCCCTTGGTGGGGTTTCCAGATGAAACACAGACACACAAACCAGCTCACCCTCTTAGTTTTTACCCAGATGTGCTCTGGCAGAGGTTGCTTGCTCCTCTGGGCTGGCCAAGGGCTGTCTGCCATTCACAGGCTTTGGAAAAACTGTCGTGTGCTGCAGCTGCTCCCCAGGAGACTGGGAGAATGGCCAGGAATAAAAGGAATCTCCTGCAGGAATCCAGGAGCCAGCCCACACCTGAAACCTCAGGAAGACTCAGAAAAAAACCCCTGGTGCTGCTGCCACTGAGTTAAACAAGGAAATTTTGCAAAGGACTGACTGATGTTGGGGTTCATGTGGATCTTCTCTTCTGCCTCCTTCTTCTGTACTCATCGTGATACCATCTGATGAAGCTGAGGCCAACACTGGCAATCTCAGACACTGGGAGTTATAAGTCTCTCCTCATCCTTCTTGTTTCTCCCATACAGGCAAGGATTTACTGAGGGACATGTTAGAAACAAGAAACACATCCCAAACTGGAGGTTACACATGTTTTTTCCTTTAATTCAGGAATTTGTGCTAATTTTCTATACTATTTTTGACATCAGAACTACAGTGATCTGTAAAACAAGACCAAAATTATTCTTCTTTTCCCCTCTGTAGGGGAATTATTTGTATTTTCTGCAAGACACTGCCTCCATTTGAAGTATGTACCGAAAACGCTCATATAAAATGCTTCGGAAAACTGTGCTCGCATTTTTTCTCTTGTCATCTCTTCCCTAAGATACATGAAATCAGTGAAAAAATCTATGTGTTTTCCTTGTCCTACATTTTCTATGCGATTTCTGAAACTTTTAATGCCTGCTAAGAGAACCACACCACAGGAGGAAAGCACATCATCCTGGGAAGACCGGTATTGCCAGCAGGGCTGGCAGCAGAGCTGCAGAGCCATCCGAGTAGGTCACCCCCTGGAGCGAGAGCCGTGAGCTCCTCCAGCCTCCGGGGCTGCCCAGGAATGGAGCTGGCACACTCCCTCCTCTCCAGCAGACCATGGCAGCAATTAATTGCATAGTAATGCAAGGATGCAATTAGAGCCTGGCCAAACACAACTTACCCCCTCTTGGGGCCTCCAAATTTGGAACATTTTCACTCAGCAGCTCACCCAGGCACGCTGGTAAGAGCTGATCACGGATGACGGTCTGACACCGTTGTCAGCATCACTGTGCTGCCATCCTCTTTCTCTGTGGGTGAGAGGAGTTGGGTGCTGATGCTCTGAGCAGGCACTTGGACATCTTCCCACTTTGTTTTGCCAATATGCTTGCTCGGGTTTGTTTTCCTGACACCCCAGCAATCTTGATCTTTCTTCCAGGAGGCCTTTTAGCCAGTGTAACTCCCTGAGTTTATCCTTCAACATGCTGTATTTCAATTATGCCACTTATAAAGACTGAAAACTACTTACATATAATTTGCTTGTTTGTTCTCCCTGTGCTCTCTCCTAGTTTTCATCCTCAATCAGTGAACTCCCCAGACCAGGGCAGTCTTCCTTGGTTGTCTGGAAATATGCCAAGTACATAAAGTCTTATGATTCTGGGCCCATTATCTCCCCTTCCCCCCACCTCACCACAAATGGACTCTATTACTAATCATAACTCACAGCCAACATCACTTTAGTTTTAGAGAGGAAGATATTTTCAGCCTCGGGCAAAAGACTTCTAGTCTGATCATGAGAGATGCTGAAAGCTACGGGGGTTGCTGGCTCATAGCATCACTGATGATGCAGTCCTTGGGGAGCAGCTTCCCTACTCATCTAAGTTTTCTTTCATCCAAAATTCAGGCCTGCCCTGTCCCAGTTAGCTGAGTAAAATCTTTAAAAGAAAAGAATGGGTTTAGGTGCCTCTGGTGGTTTTGTTTTTTGGGTGCTGAGCACTGTGGAGGGACCTGCTTTCCAGAGATGGCTGAGCAACTTACTTTCTGAAGAAGAAATCTCCTTACACGTCCCAAGCAGAGCACCCTGAAGTTCTGGAATCTGAAACATCTTTTGAAAATCATCATAAAACAACGCAGAACAAAAAATAATGTGAAAAATCTGTAGTTTTCATCAGATATAGTACTTGGTTCCACCTTCTATGCTACAAAAAACCCTTTTATTTTGGTATCTTGCAGCATTTAAAAATATTGAAGAAAGACAACAAACATTAGAAAGCAAAATTTTGCTTTGGTTGAGGTAGAGCTCTGCTACCTGTACTCTGCTACTCTGTCCACTGCTTTCCCCTAAGTCAGTGGAGGAAGCTCTCCCAGCACACCAAATCTGTGTGTTTGTGTACGCTTTACAGCTATATTTATATTCTCTTAATTACTTTGTATCACATACCGTTTTAAAAACTTTTTTAGTAACAAAGCTTACTAGCTCACTTTTGTCTTTCTTTTAAAAATAAACAACTTAAAAGAAGGCAAGATCAGAGAATTAAGTACATTAATGAGAAAGATACTTAAAAGGCTTTCAAAGTCTCCTTCTTGCAACACTAGTATGTAGATTTCTTAAATAAGTAATCATGAGTTCACAGCTCAAATTATCACCACCATATATGTTGGGGAGGTCAGGCTCAGGATGTATGAAATTTGAACCCATCTCCATAAAAAGAGAAACCACATTTCATTTCATTTTCTTTTTCCTTTCACTGCATCTTCCCCTCAGTAGCTGGTGGTGGCATTTCTATTTCCTGATTCAATGTGGCAGGCATGCTTTGGGTTATTCAAAGAGAGGGAAGTGGTGCATCTTTATGCACAAGGTGTAGGAAACATGGGGCAACATGACACTCAGCTGTCGGGAAAGGTGGGAAGAGCTTGGTCTCCGCAGCAGCTGGCAGGTGCCCACGTGTTGCTCCACAGGCACGGAGGGATGGGGAGACAGCGAGGGGATACTCGAGATTGAAAGAAACAGAAAACACAGATAGGCACAACTGAGGCCAAGATTTGAAAGACAGACCATAAAGGCTGCAGACGGATGTCTCAGCCAGGAGGCATGGAAAAGTATGAAAGGAAGAAGCAATTAGGAGTATTTGTCATAAGGAGCATTAGGGAAGAGAACAACTTTGACAACTTAACCTGTGGCATGTAGGCAACTTGCAGCTGGCTGTCACTGAAGCCAAGGTGCAAGAGGCACCATTTCGCAAGAAGACCCAACGTTTTCCCAGTTAAGTGACTGGAGAATACAGCACCTCTGCACTCTGCAGTGCAGCACCTCCTCTCCTTCACACTTACTTTTTGTTGGGTGGAAATACTCCAGGTTCTCACCTCTGAGCAGAAAGTAGGTGCCGTCCAGTAGCACCCAGTGAGCACTGCACTTCACAGATCAGTCACAGGGGAGTGGTGGGGCTGAGAAATCTGCATTTTGATGTCGGACACAGGTAACTATAAATGTTCCCCTCTCAACAGACAGGACAAAGTCCAAGGCTGGATGAGAGTTAAGAGCACGCAGTGTTCTTTCCCCTGATTAGCAAAGGAACCTGTGCCCCTCATCAGTGGCATCCAGACCTTCTCTGCTTGCCCCCTGCAGAGTAACCCTGTCAGCTGCATTCATCCCTGTCCTCCTTGGCAGGAAACTGGCAGGGCATTTCCTCAGTCTAATTTTAGGGATCTTGCTCTTGTATCTTTGATGCCTAGAGAAGAGACCTCAGCTCACTAACCTTCTAATATCATTTCCCCAGATAAGAACTAAAGTTGCGTGGGACAAGTCTGGGCCCAGATGATGAAGCCCAGTGCTCCAGTGTTCATGAGCAGAGTTACATATGCTCCCAGCACCTCCTCTGAATTTGTCTGTGTGAATACCCTCCACCCTGTGAATATCCAACGTCTTCAAGCTGATGTCTTAAAGAATTGTGGAGTAACATCCCTGTTTCAGCTGATGGAAACATCTCCCGAAGTTCTCAGGACAAGGAGGCCCAACAATTGGAGAAAACAATTTTAACAAAATTTTTAATAGCATTTAGAAGTTCAGTTATCTAAGATTTATGAGGAGGGTTTAGTCTTGGTTAAGAAAGCATAAAACAGAAACCATGATATTCCCAAAAATATTGTTGAAAAGGTATAAAAGAAGATTAATGGTGAAGTAAGTGTGTGTGTGTGGGTATGTGTATATAAGCACACTACAGAATTCTTTTATCTCATTGAAAGACATTTGATACTTATTAAAAGATTATTGCTTTAAGGCATATTTTGATTTTCTGCCTAAGACTGTGGAGAGTCTTGCTACTGAGATAATAACAAAGAAACCTTAAACATGAAAAAAAGTACCCACATGAAAGATAATATGTTCCCTATTAGTAGTGGTATCATTTTCAGTGGGATTGCTTGTCTCCAAATATAACAGAAGTTTAAAAGTAAAAGCCCATTTCCAGTAAAAAGAGACACCACACAGTAGTTTTGAACTTTTTTTTTTTTTTTTGTATTCAGAACTGCTGGTGTGTGATATTTCATTAAGCAGTTATTGTGACTATTTACTTCAAAAATTTATTTACAGTTTCAAGATCTGTGCTTAGGAGAATACAATCAACTATCCTGCATATATCAAGACAGAGAGAGTTGGACAAATCTATTAGACATGCCCCAACAATGCTTTTAAAACTACACTTTTTTCTGCTCTTAGATGAAAGCATTTTGGGGAGCCTAGGAGCAATCATGTGCAATTTTAGAGTGATTGAAACCTTTTAGAAACTTGTATATGTATTTGATGTACTTTTATATGTATATATTTGATGTGTATGTGTTTTTACTTCAGTGTTTCTAGTCTTGCTTTACAGCACCTTGCCTTCTGCCTTCAGACTTTGCAGAAAGCTGGAGAGTCAAGCCCAGTGCGGTAGAAGAATATTTCAGTCAATGAGATGGCACAGCTGTAAATATAAGCTCATTGCAGCTGCAAAACTGTTAGTTTAGAGGAGTAATTTAATTTTTATGGAAGATAACTAAAGACCATTTGAATTGATCTAGGTGCAGAAGTTGATAACCTTCTTTATGGGGAAGAAAAACAATTACGGCACATAAAACTAAATAAGCAGCATGGAAGCAAAAGACAATCCCAAATTTACAGACCTTTCCTAGTGTACAATGTGTTGAAGTTTAAATACCACATTAATAACCTCTTGAGTAGGGAGACATTTGAAATACATGCCTGATTAGTGAAATGACACATATAATTCATTTTCCTATGAGGATGTACAAATATATTATTTACTCAGAAGCATTTGCACATTAAGATTTAGACAGATATTTTCTGTGTTTTGACCTACACCTGTTTCAACAATATGCATCACTAGAATAACTGCACTGCCTGTATGAACATGTATATACTCATTTGTATGAACATTGATGAGCATGTTACGTGGAACACATTTAGGAGAAAAATAAAAAATAAATGATTTTTTTTCCCTCTCTTTTTTTTTTTTCCTCACAGAACAGAAAGGTTAAGAGATCACTGAGTGATGGAAGAAGTGCTTTGGCATTAGAGGAAGGCTGTAGATCAAGAAAATATTATTTTAACAGCAAAATAAAATCTCTTTTACATTCAGTACTTCCTTTGTTTCATTCAGGACAGTACACATTAGAAAAGGGACACAGCCCCAGGATTGTAGCAACCCAAACTCCATTAAACATGCATGGGGAAGATTTCCAGCCTGCTGTGCAGGGAGTTACATGCCCAGTCTCTGTTAACAACAGTAATTGTGCATATAATTTCCTCTGCGTTGCTCTGAAAATTCACCCTACAGACTTTAGCTCCGTGTCAGGTAACTCAGCAGCCATTTATTATAGTCTGAGGGTGGAAACCAGAACTTTGAAACTGCAGAATGGAAGTGGTCACCTTTGCTCCCCTCCCTTTCCCCCACTTTTTCCAGTCTCCACGAACAGAAGGGAAGCTCCAAGGACCAGGTCCCCAGACAAAGTGGAAGTACATCTCCAAAGGATGCAGGGTACCCTGTGTGGCAATGGCTCCCTGTCCCTGGTCTGGGCTCTGCAGGTCTCATGATGGTCCCTGTTGGGGTCAGAAGATGTCTGCTTGCGGTCAGACCACTCTGGACCTTGGTTCCAGCTCTGGGGACCTTGCAGAGGCCTGGAGGGTGTAGTGCCGGTGTGGGTAGCCCATGGAGGAAAGGTAAAGCTGCAATGTGGTGCAGAGTTCAAACCCACAGGGCCCCAGAATGTGGGAGAGCTGGCAGCTCCCACATGGTAGGAACAAATAAACTTGCCTAAAGTGATGGACTGGAGGTGCTTCAATAGTGGCTCTGAATCAGGCTATTAAATCACAAGTGGCTGACCCCAGAGAAGGGGCTGATGCTGAAGTCCTCACGAGGACAAAAGGTGCAAGTGAAGCTCTGAGAAGAAAAGTTTGCAGTAGGAAACTCAGCTGAAAGCACCCCGATACCAGGCACAACTGTGAGGCATGCCAAGCACCCGGCGCTGTCCTGGAAAACTCAGAGTTTTATGGGGTCAGACCACAGAACAAAACTTTCTGTCCTGGAAAAGCAGCAAAATGCCAAGCTGCCTTCCCTGGCAGACAAGCAATTAAAAGTTTGGCTCTATCTGCTCACAAAAGAGCGAAAGCAGAAAGTAAAATGGAAGCTAGATCTGAGACACTGCAGGGCAAGCCATGAAGGTAATTTGCTGTAGGAGACCACTGGGCTCCAGAAGATCTTTCAGCGAATTATGCTGAAAAAGATCATGCCCTGTCTAGTCCTCTGAACTTGGATACTAATTAAAAAAGTATACAAACTAGTCATCCACATAAGTACGTACACACTCAAGCATCCAAACCACCAGCCTGACTATGAAGCTGAAGAATTCCACCTTGTCCACCACGCTCCTCACCAAATCACCCCCTCAGCCGCTCTCAGCACCAGAAGGAAAGGACAAGAGGAAAAAGCAGAACAAAACCAAGATGTTCTTGGCACAGTGTGCCCACAAGGTTAGGCAGTGATGCACTAATGAATAAGGTTCTCCAGGGAACAATCCCACATCAGTAGGTGGAACAGCTAATCTAATAGTTTTCTTCCATATCTAAATTCTATAAAGGTGTAACTTGCAGCAGGGAGCATGTGATCACTCTTTGAATAAGCAGTGGGAGGGGAAAGGATATGTTTAATGGCCAAAATTAGTTTCCTTACACTGGTTTCCTGAGCTATTGTGTAGAATATGCAGCCTAAGAGTAGTGTGAGATTTTTTTTTCTTTTTTCTTTTTCTTCTTTTTTTTCCGATTTTTGATTTTGAATGGGTACACATCAAATACACCCATCCCCCAGACACAAGAAAATTCTCGCCGCATGCTTCTGTCCTCCAGACTTACACAGCATTTTATTGTATGGAACACATCAAAAGGGTTTGGTTCCCTTGTAAAAGTTTTACAGGAAAATCACTGAAGAGCACTGTAACTTTTTTTTTTTTTTTCAAATTCAAAACTAGAACCAATATTCTGGATTCCCACACTTTGGTGTGGACTCAGAGAGAGCTGTGCTTTTCTGTACTGTAGAGCAGAAATACAGACCCTGTATAATTAGAATTGCAGTCATGGCCTGTGGGATCTAGTGATTTGGACATATTTTATTTAACCAGCTTAGTAAAAGGTAATATTCAGCAGCTGTGATCTATAGCAGAATTACAATTTTCAGGGTCAAGGAGGGATTTTGATATTAGGAGGTTGGGCAGAATTGCTGTAAAATCTCATGAGCTGTCGTTAAAAATAAATGAGAAAATAGGTTATCCAAGAGTCATTGTAAGGGAAAAATCAATAGGCAGTGTCTATTCACTTGGGCTATCAAAATCCTTGAAATTTGAACAAAAGTTTCACGTTTAGTGTGCTGTAGGTTTTGAAATGTAAGTGGTGAATGCTCTGTGGGTACAAATTCATTGTGCTGTGCATTCAAACAAGGAGAAACCCTTCTGAAGTTCTGGAGTTCTCTATTAAGACAGTACAGTTCCTTCGTCACTAAGGCAGACATGTAAAACCGTTGCCAGCAAAACTTCAGAAGCAATTTTAGCGAACTGATGACAAACTCTCTCTTGGAAATATATCGCGTTTCCTTATCTCACCTTCCTCCTCTGGGGTTCCCTCCCACCTCTGGTTCTCAGTGGATGCAGGAAGGGGCTGCAGCCCTGGAACCTGGACAACTCTCTGCAAGCACACATAAAACTGCAAACGATTGAGTTTGGAAATGGGCATTATTGGTAATTTGGAGCAGTACACATAATTGATATGGAAAGGGAGTATCATCCTCATTCAGAAACAATTAACTTCCCCCTCCAACACAGTAGTTCAAAGAAGACTCAGCCTTTTAAATATGAATGAGGAGAACTTCAAAATATGCAACTATTAGCTATTACAATATACACATGGAGTAGGATCTTATTTTTAATATTCTTTTAGCTACCAAATTTTAAGTGTGACGTGTATGCAGATGTGCAGGAGCCCAAGTCGTGTGGACTCCAATCAGTTAGAAGTGGGGAGGGGAAAATGAGAGGTTCGCACTGCTGTCGGATTGTATTATTTTATTTGAGCCACAGCCTGATATAACCCGAAAGTCCAGTTATTTCTTGGTTCAAGACAGACAACTGAGACTTCACAGAACGTACAAAATTAGCAGAAAACACTCATTGCAAACTGACATCCAAAAAGAAAACCTTTGCCCAAAGCTCAACAACGCTGAGGAACTCAACAGACTCTTCTGCAGCAGCCCGATGAAGATTTGTACATTGTTAATTTGATTGGAGAAGGTGCATGTTAAATAGAAAAGAACTGAGTTTGTCACTGTCATCTGAATCCATTCAGTCAGTGCAACAAAGGTATATTTAACTAAAATATGAAACAGACTTGCTAACACCGCATTATTTTCCCAGGCTTACAAAGTTAAAAAAAAAATTAAACTGAATATAAATGACTTTGAGCATTTTTTATGACACCCACAGCCTAAGTGATCCAGATAATGTAATCTAACCATCATTAGAAACCATGAAATTACAATTCCTCCGGGATGGATATTTATCTCTCTGTTACATACAGAAAGGCGATTAATTAGTAGCTCTTTCAGTGTTTAACATTACTGTGTACTGAGGCTGATTAAAATCTAACTATAGAACAGCTATGATTGCTAACACGTAATCTGAGGAAAGTTTAGCTGGGGCACAAAGAAGCACCTTAAAAAGAAAACTTAAAAAATGTCCTCTTAGAAGTAGGTAGCTTCAAAGCCAAAACCCAGGCATCCTTCTAATTTCTATTACACACAGCAATCATGACAATTACTGAGATTTCAAAAACCTCAATACTCAAAACAACTAATTCACGTCAAATATTTTTGCAAAGTGGTAAAATTCACAGAATACCGATTCATTTTCAAGAAGTGTATACAGAACACAGTCATGAAGGGAATCACACAGGACTGTCTTGAACGGCTTATTCTGAAATTTAAATGGGAGGATTTGCTGGGGTGTGTGTGTGCCCTGTATGGACAGCACAGCACACACATGCTGTGTGGGCTAAATTCATATTTCTGGTGTAATTTCACTGGCTCGTGTGGAATGCACCAAAGATGTGTCAATGTGTGTGCACAGACAGTTTCCTCCAGGATCTCACGAGGGACAAGAGGACATGGATAATTTCACTTTGGGAGGAATAAACAGAAGTAACTAGCAGGTTTGATTCCCAGAGCATTCCTACTGTGAATAAAAATATTGGAGGAATTTCATGCAAGGGCAGCTGAAAAATTCCCAATTCATTAGTCCTTATTTTGAAAATAATTTCTTACTTTGACATCAATGTACCTAGGTATGGGAACCTATAGGTTTGGACTGGTTGAGAAGAGGGAAGAAGCTTTAAAAGCATATGTGAACAGCTCAGCAAAAAGTCCAAGGTAACCCTGGTTATATTTAATTTTTTGAAGCTATCAGCTGAGACCACAAAGCAGTATTGGTCATAGATGTATTTTAGTAAGGGCACACAGAATAAAATTGAAAGTACTTTTAAAATGTAGTGTAAAGAAAGGATACTTTATCACCCCCATAGCCCCCCAGTTTAGGTCCCAATGAACTGAGCCACTGATTCCTAATCCTCTCCATTGCATCGAGTATTGTGTAGATGCTGCTCTCTTCTGGCTGCCTACACAAATTTTAATATGCAAAATATTAATAAAAAGTGAAATAAAAGGCTGAGAATAATCACAGATGGCTTCAATGTGCTGAGAGCAATGGAAGCACCTCTGAGGCCTCACTGGGGAGATGTGACCTATACGCAGCCACCTCATAGTTCTGATCCTACACCATACTGATCAGGACCTTCTCCAAAATTCCCCCCCGTTCTTCCTCAAGACCTCACTCAGGATGGCCCAAGTTCCTGTTTGGAGGCCAGGGGAAGGCACACTCTTATTTTTCAGGCTGGAGATGGGCAGCACTGTCTATGGCACCTGCCAGCTGAACCATGTGAGGCATGGGGCACAAATGGTGATGCTGTGGAGGTTGTGCAGTTGGCCATTTCGCACTTCGTGACAACGTGAATATCAATAGCTCAATTCTGTATTCTTATAAAAACAACTAAAACCCAGCGAGAAGACTTAAAAAAAAAATAGAAAAAAAATGAAAAAACTTTTAAACTCTCAAGCAACCATTGCATCAGGACAAGGATCTTTGAGCCTACCCAGCACAACCAAGCTGCCAAACCAAGTATATCAGTGGTCACACCACCCCTGCTCTGGAGAGAGCAGAGGAGGAGCAAGATTCCTTTGAATAAGTTGGAGGCAGGAAATCAGAAGTCACCAAGGCATCCCACTGCTCCACTGCAGGATGCAACAGGATAGGACATTACTGGGGTTCAAGATGACCTCATCATCGTTGACTTCTTTCTGCTCTCTAGCTCCATGCTACACACGTGTCCCTGTCGGGCACCTCTGACCACCCTTTCTGCAGATTTCCTCAAGCAGACCTAATGGCCCTGAAGGGTCAGTCCTGTGCTTCAGAGGAGGTGCCACACTTACTGCTCTCTCCATTCATCTCATCTGTCCATGTGGTAATGTCATGTAACTGTTGTCTGTCTGAGAAAGAGCTGCTCTGAGGGCAGCTAGGACCTGTGGGTAGTGCGAGTTTAGACTGTCCAAGTCACCAGTCCAAGTTGCATGATAGTTCAGGCACTACTACAACATCTCATCCTAGAGACAGAGGAAATCAACCAACACAGACCTAGACCCACACTAATTGTCATTCTTCTTAAGGTTTCTTCTTAAAAAATAAAATTATTCTCCAACTCAAAGGACAACATCTGGCTATGTTCAATGTCCCTGGAGTTTGACCGATCACGCAGCTGGACACAAGGCTGGGGATGAAGCCTTATGAAGGTAAGAAGTGTTGTCCCTGCAAGAGACCAGCTGCTTTGGTGGTTGGGAACGTGCACTCTGTGCCTGGTGTTTGTGGTGGCACTGGTTTGCTTCTGCTGTGGGAAGGGAAGGAAGTGCAGTCCTCACAGCATCTGTAGAACTTGCAGGGATACCTGTTACAATTCATTAAGTAGTGCTCTAAGAAGTTACAATAATAACGTTTCAACAGAGTTTCCAGAGGGAGTTTCAGAAACTACAGGAAAAGCTGACAAGTTTCAATCCATTTATCAAAGCACTCCAAGACAGATGAAACAGCAGAGCTGCTTAGTGAGGAATGTCTCTCTTTCTGGGTGTCCAGAGCATTTGAGTAAATAAAAAGCTCTTTAAAAATAAGTCAATACAATGGAATCCCTTTTGCCTTTTGCCAGCGCTTGTATTACACTTACACCCAAATGACCCTCCTACCTATAATACTGCAGCATTTACATACACATCAAATGGGTGCTTTTCACTTACATAATGCATTTAATCCAAGGATTACAGAGCACACAATATATTAAACATTACAACACCTCGTGAGGTAGGTTAGCATTAATGAAGTTGTGGTGGGTAAACTGAGGCACAGACTAACTTTATTACTTGCCTGTGGTCCACAGCCCATCAGTGGAAAAGTCATTAAGACGCTGTTCAAACAGTAGACACACATATGCACCTACTTGTATGGGTAAAATAGACTAATCCATGTGTTCTAAAGCAACTTTAACTGCTCATCCGGAGACAATCAGGTCTTGATTTTCTGAGGGCAGGAGAACAAAAGGCAAATAAAGAGAAGACAAAAAGAACAGAAAGCAAATATTTGCTGTTAGAAATATTTTTTTTTTGTATGTCAAACTGCGTATACAAAACAAGAGGCATCCGAACCTGAAGGACGCTTCAGATGCTGGTCTCCAATAATTTGATTTTCTCAGTAAAGATTTTTCTAGACCTGCAACAGGGGTTTTGTTAGGTTTTTGTTCAATAAAGTCGGTTTATATTTAGCTTTCATATAGCAGAGAAAAAAAATAAATCTTTGGTTAAGGTCTTTGAGCCAAGCATCTAGGATGAAATTTTCAAAAGCACTCAACAGTGGCTTTTGAAAATAGAATTAGGCTAGTTGCTGAGACAAGCTTTGAAAGCCACCCCCTACCTCCTTTAGCATTTTAACTGAGCTGATTTCCTCGGTGATGGTAGTGTTCCCTGTTTTAGTTTCCTCACCTCACGGCCTTCACCAGTGTTGCTAAGCCAAGCTGGATTTAAAGCCAGGAAGGCAAGCAGGAGACTGGGTGATGCGGGAGCCTGTGGTCATGACCTCCCCAGCGTGTCTGCTGCCCCAGAGTGGTGTAGCTGGACACAGGGATGCTCCTTGGGTGGCTCCCACTTTGCAGCCAGCCTTTGTTCTCTTTGTAGGAGCACTGGCTAATAGAGGTGTACACCCTTTGCCTGATGGTTAGGTGAGGCTATAATTACCTCAGTAATAAGGTCTGATTCTTCCCTGCTCTGCACCTCCTTGGCTGGTCAGGAATACTTGTCTAAAGTGGGTGCAAAATGCTACCAGATTAGAAAGATGACATTTTACATCAATGGAAATGACCAGGTGTAAGGAACAAAGGCCTACATAACAATGCTCTCAACTCTGTTGTCCTTTAATTAAGTAGTTCCTCCAGCAATGACACTAATGAGGCCTTGTTTCCTCGGGGTTGGATTCTCTAGTATCTAAATGGGATGTGAGCTTTTCCTGGGGAGAGAGGTATTTATAATTTCTCCCTCCCAGGTAGTGTCCAATTTGGGTGGATGTCACGCTGCAGCCTTTCTCTTGGTGGGGATGCCAGCGGGATGTCTCTCCCCTTGGCTGCTTTTTTTCCTGAAACCAATAGGAATTTTTGAGAGCTCTGCTCTTCTATTACATATGCCTGAATTTGGTCAAAGTCTCAAAGTTAGTAGGGGATGGGAAGACAAATTCATCAAATGAGACAGAGCAAAGGCGTAAGCATGTTTCTACTAAGAAGAGAAGGCTAAATACTATTCTTACTTACAAGCAATTTTCTCGTGCTGTGGTAAACTCATAGGCTATTTTTTTTCTGCTTTGGTAGGCATGCCTGGCTACAACTCCTTCAAGCAATGTCAATAAAAGGAGAACATACAGACAAATGCATGCAGGCAAGGCATGCAGCTCAGGCAAGAGGCAATGTTACTTAGCTGGGTGCAGAAGAGAACTGGAAAGTTCATTAAATCCACAGAAGCAGATCACGTTCACTGGAGACAGTGCTGACTGGACAAGGTCATGGGTCTGAATGGAGAATGCAACTGAACAAAGAAGCAGCAATAGAAGGTTTTCTTTGGGTTTGGTCCAGGAGAGCAGTCACAACATGGCAGCCAGCAGGAAGCACGCACCATAACGCTGGCAATGCAGGCTTGGCAGCATTATTGACCTCTCTGGCCACAGGACAGCAGGGACAGGCCACTTTCCTGTACAGAGTTTAATGGCTCTGAACTGCTTAGGACCCTTTAAAATGTGTAAAACTTTCACTTTCCAACAGTGTTCTCTGGCAGGGCAGACATCCACCTAACCCTTTCACTTTGCATGCTCCTGAATGTCCCATTAATGAACAGGCACTGGCCTCACAGGAAACCTTGGCTTGCAGACTTTACATTCTTCATCAGTTATACCACCACCACAACCCAGTATCTCTCCTTGTGATAAGGCCAAGGCTAAAAGCAGTGAGGGAGTACCCAGGCTGCACTCCCAGAATTGCAAGATAAATCTGCAGCAGTTCACCAAAACACTGCAGTGCCTGGATGGTGCAGAGGTACCACCTGTGGATAATACAGCTCCTCACTGTTAGCCTACTCCACAGAATAAGAAGCATTTGTAGGTTATGTAGAGTTTTTAAAAAAATTTTTGCTGCCTGGGGAAAAGCAGACTATTCCCAGATCCACTCCAGGATGCCTCTCCAACTGCAGACACCATTTTACTTATACTTGGGCACAACAGTCCCTCAAGCAGGTTTTCTGACATGAAGAGGTAATCATGTCTATGTGTTTGTGGGAAACAGAGAGCTGCACAGACTGAGGGCTGGGAGCTCCCCCTTTCTGGGTCCGTCCCTGTTGAACTTGTCTGGCATGAGATGGAGATAGAAGCATAGGTCCCAACAGTACCGACCTGTTACGGCCCATACCTTCAGGAAAAGTCCAAGGAACTACCAGCAGACCTTCCTGAGCAACAGATCAATATGGAGCTTGGTATCAGCTGAGCCGTTATTCATGCCAAAGGCAGTTGTTTGGATAAAGGGATAAAGAGTGCACAAGTTCACTGGTTCTCAGAATATAAGCTCTTTTTTTCCCTCCCTCTCCTGTAGATGCCTTCATTATTTATGTGTGACAAATAAAGCACGGCAGTTGAGGATGCTAAAATGCTTTTCACCATGCACCTCTGTTTCCCAGCATGCACAGAGCTGGGACAGTGCATCCACGTCAGGCTGTGGGTACGTCAAGGAGCCAGTGTGCTGCTCTGGCCACTGTGGCCAAAGGCTGCTCAGGGTGTATGATAACACCCATTGCCAGGCAGTAGTTGATAAAATATTCACCTGCTACATGCCTCTTCCCCCACGTGACTCCAGAAGTGACAAATTATCCCAAGGAAGCGCAAGGGAGCTTTGCCGACTAGGGTTTGCTCTGCAGCATCCCACCATACGTCATCGCACCTCGCTCGCCGTCTCTGCCATCAGCCCTACATAAGGACCCACTGTAAATGCTGAATGCAAACTGCATTCAGATGTATTGAGTAAGAAAAGATCAAAGACTGACTATTATAAAGCAAAGGAAGACTAACATGTACCCTGCCTTTGACTGTTTCCTTTTTTACCATCTTAAAATTCTCCTGAAGCTTCTCCTTCTGTAAGAGGATTATTTACAACTGAAACTACACAGAGAAAATATACTTAGAGATAAATACTTCTTCTATAAAAAGTAGCAGTTATTTTTATCTGTTTCAAACCAAAACCTTCTCATGGTTTTGTACAAAAACAAAAAAAAAATGCCAAAACACATGCTGTCCCCTCCAAAAGGAAAAAAAAAAGAAGCCTGAGCCCACATCCTCCTGAAGTTTATCATAAGCTGTCAAGTTGCTAGAAACAGAACCACGCAAGTCATTACCGCAGCTAACAACTTTACTGGGGATTCACATGTAGCTCTTTCCCCCCCTACAAAGTCCTACCAGATTTTGAAATGTGAGTGGTGCAGTTCAAAACAAAAAAAAGAAAGGGACATGTATTTTTTTATTTAGGATGCATGCAAAAGTGGTCCATTTATGACTACGTAAAAAAAAAAAAGTGGACATAAATATTTATGATTGGAAATTTCATTATTTAAAATTATTCTATAAATTTGCTAGTAACTCGAAGATGAATGCCTGCTGTACAGTTTGCAAATTAAGTACCATTATTTTTCTCTTCTGCACTTGAATATTACTCACAGCTAAAGTCATTTAAAGGGGTTAACATCAGCCTTAATTAAATATTAAAGTGTGCCTGTACCTGCTGCTATTGTTGCCCTTAGAATAAGATATAACCTATTTTTGACAAGTTTTCATCTTTCTCTGTGGAAGACGCTACATGAAACCAAATCAGTGGCAAAGAGGAGGGTAATGAATAATCTATTTCATATTCCAGCAGTACCCAGAGCTCTGAGTGGAAAAATATTCAGTCAGATGATAGTATGAGGCTGCTGAGGTACCACATGACGCAGCTAATGTTTAAATAATAATAATAATAATAAAAAAAAGCGATAAACAAATCATTAGCCCTTAACAGTTGTTTAATGCAATTTGTTAATGAACGTAATGGTGGGGACTAATAATGAAAGAAAATAAAAACGTCTAAACAGGCGCCAAGTTGCCAGTGATGCTCAATTATTTCCTTGTCAAGTTTTTATGATTTAATGAGCTCCTCTGGGACTGACGGCTGTCAGTCAGTCGTGACTTTTTGACACCATTACAACTTCAAATACAGCAGCAGGCAGGCTGTTTTCCTCGGATTTGAAATACTGAAATGATCTGACAGGTTTAAAGAAAAGATGTGCAAAAAAAAAAGGAGAGAGAGAGCGAAAGAGAGAAAGAGAGAGAGACACAGTTGCTTTTTCTTTTCTTTTTTTTTTTTTCTTCTATGGGGCAGACAATCTCTGGATGCTGTTTGGTAATGAAAACCCAATCACAGAGGTCATTATCTGATGAGGTTTTCTTGGAACTGGCAGGGTTTTTTTTCTTTATTTCTTTACTTAATGATAACCCTCGATGGGTTTGCCCCGCATGGGATGGTCAGAGCCGCACAATTTTGTTCACCATTAATTTCAGCCTTTGAAGCTCAGAGCTCTGAAGCAGCAGCAAAGAAAACCCCCCACCAAGCTGGCTCCAAAATAAGACAATCCAGCCTGCCTTAAACAGAATAGCAAATGGCCTCCCATCCCAGAGATGAGAACTGACGTCAGTCAAGCTACATTTTCTGATATTTCCCCAAAACGTATAGCATTTAAAACCCTTTAAAACTTAAGAGTCTTTAATTAAATTGCTTTTGATTTTGTATCAGTGCAGAATTAGTTTATTTATTCTGTGAGCCCAGCTGTTTAGCAAGGATGAATTTCGCACACAGCACCGTGCGTGTGTTTTTTAATTTGTCGTTTCTCCACAAAGGCTGGCAACATTAGAAGCATTTTGCTCTTTGAGGTTTACATTTGTAAGCACTTGGATTCATTCAGAGATATGCTATAGATGCAACCAAACTAGTTCAGGGGAAGCGTGGACCTGGGGGTGTCACCCTACCTGTGGGTGGTTCGGGCTGTGTTCTCAGTCGAAGTCACTCAGTCCCCACCAAAATGTCTGGATTTGGTACATCTCACCCCCACACTTCCTGAGTTGGATGAAAAGGGGAGAGTGAAGAGTAACATCGTGTTTTGAAGGGTGCAATGTCCACTCGAGCACTATTTTACATGTGGGGAGTACTCGAAGATGCAAAGCAGGCACAGAGGAGTTATTAACAGGTTAGCAAGAGAAACATAGCGATGGTGGGCTCATCAAAAGTGAAGATGAAGGCTTTGCGTGGCAGTCTCTCTCTCTCCCTCATTTCTATCTGAGTGGATGTATCTGATGTGACACTATGCCCTAGATTTATACTGGGATAAGGAAAACTAGCTTCCTTTCAGCTTTTTGCTGATTCCAGCAGGTGGCTAGATAGAGGGCAAAACCTAGTCATAGGTCACTGTTAAGATCAGTAGTCATGAATCAATTCCCATGATAGTTAAATTATAGAGGCAACGCGGAGAATGTCTAGGCAACAGACAGCTTAAGATTTCCTTCTTGACAGTTTTCTGCTTTACAGAATATGCATCTCCTAATTTGCTGAGGAGAGGATAAATATCTCCTAATGCTGCCAGGCTTCATCCTAATTTGTCTGAAGTCAGCTCAGTGCCATCACTCGAAGCTAACGGCGAGAGCTCTGCTTACACAACCCAAAGTGCGTAGTCTGAGGGCACATTGTGACTGAAGGCTGGTAGCTGAACACCCAAATCTTTCCGTGTCTGAAAGCCACATAAAACCACATGGTATATGCCACACACTTCACAAGGATGAAAGGGGAGGATGCCACAGGAGGCGGCCAGGAGGGTCCCATGACCCTGTGACAGTGCAGAGCCATCAAGGTGAGGAGCTGAACATGACTGAGCTGTGCTGCACAGAACATCACCTCCTGAAACTGTGGGTCTGCATTACCCAGGAACTTTTGCACCAGCACAATCCTACAGCCACTGACACGAGCTGGTAGGGAAACCTGGCACATAAACCACTTCTAAACTTTGTTGTGAGCTGCATGTAATACACAGACACCAGAGCTGACCATACGTACTTACATTAGTTTCAATGAATAACATTTTTCCTGTGCATCCTTTCATTCTACATTTATCATCATCTTTCTATGTCTTATATGTGGCATCAGCACCACAACCTTTTAACTATTTGTTTTTTCCATGTAGAGAAAACAGGGGACATATTTAGGGCTAAAATCAACTCCCAGATGTTTATCTCAAAACCAGCTCCTAAGGAGCACAGCAAGTCGGCAGAGACGACAGGGATGACAAAACCCCAAAAGTACTAAGGCACACATGAGAATTTGGTGCTACCTAATGTGGGGGGGAATTTAAAACTCAGCAGCTTTTTGTTTCTTTGAATATCTTTCTGGAAAGATTTCATGGCTGGAGTTCAAGAGTTTAAAATTCCTCTCAATTTGTAATATTTGTAAGGGATTGCAAATAATGAATTTAAAAGTTATCATGAAAATTACTTTATGATATCACCAGCAATAGACCTTTGTTGGAATTGTTAGCTTAATTATAAGTCAAATGACCTTAACCTGTCTATAGGAGAAGCACAGCCAATAGGAAAAGAGAAACAGCTCATTTACACAGAGGTAGATGAAACTGTGATATATTATATTAACTAAAAGCATGTATAAATTAACATTTTTACAGTTTCTGTTTAAAAAGGCAAATATCACATCAGAATTTAATACACTTCAAACATTTCCAACATGCAGTCTCGACATAGTCAGGTCAATATTAAAAATCTAGATTTTTGTTTAATGCACTATAATCACACATTTGTCACTGAACTATTACTTAGGATTTCTTTTCAATCAGCAACAAATAGATAAGAATCTTTATATGTCTTCATTTAGGGCCTAGTGTGTATGCTTATCAGTACATATATTAACAATGGAAGATTTAAAAGAGATTCAACAGATGGGCTGTGGTCACAACTACATTTTAGGTAAGTGATGTATTTTCATGATCTTGATGAAAGTGGAATTGCTTTGAATAAGCAGAAAAGAAAGCCTAATTTTAAACAAAAAAATTGTTAAATTGAGTATTGCATTCACATCAGATTTTAAACATCTTCCTAAGGTTGCTCTCTTTCTAAAACTGGCTACTGTTCTTAACCAAGTTTCATCTATTACGATAATGCATGATCAGGAGTTAGTCACAGGAGGCAGGTTCACTTTCTACATCATTTGGTCTTTGCTTTACTTATATTCTATATAACGGAGAGTCAGATACTGCTAGATATTCATACACCCCTCGTAGCACAAGAAAAGTGCAGAGATCCCTCTTCCCTTGCTAAACTCTGGCAACTTACAGACTAATTGTCTGGGCTTGAATTCAACACACATTAAGTCTTTTTATACCAGAACAAGCCTTCACTCCAACAAATATTAATATCCTGAAAACACTCAGATAAAGACAAAAAATGTAAGAAAATAATAGCCCCACATGCCATCAACTATGCCATCAATAATACAAAATATTTTACACCACTTGCACCTGAGTTGAAGAGTGGAAAAGAGAGGGAGACTCTGTCAGTGCAAGAGAATGATTCATGTGACCACTTTGTCTTAATTACTGAGAACAAGCAGTTTGTTGCTGTTTAGTGAAGAACAAAGATATCAGCGTCCCCTGACAGAAAAAAAAATAGCCATCATGGTGGTGAAGATGATGATGACTGCCAGGACAACAATCAAAATCCGGTTTTGGATGATCCTGGAAAAAAGCAGAAGAGACAAAAACCCCAGTGAATAAAACAAAATAAAACAAAATAGCAGAATATATATGTAAAATCATAAGGAACACAAACATATTGGAGAAAAGACATATGCCCACAAATTCAGGATTTTCTCTACTATTTTGTGTATCTTGATTATTTTTTACTTCTCCCAATTTCCACTACTTCCAAATATTTCTTCATGTAGCTTTTAAATCCAACTTTTTCATTCAGGAAAGAAGTAGACTTTTCCTAATTATGTATACACTTATATACATATTAGAATAAATGAAATACTTTATGTTCAAATTTATTAACCTTCGAAGAACAAATGAAATAATTAGTCCTCAGTCAATGAAACCCAAGCAGGGTGGTCTGTAATAGTAAATATCATCATATTTTTTAAAACCATTGTGAAATCTTCACGGCTTTTTTAATCTGAACAGAAACAATTCATTAATTTTCAAGGGATTTTACTATTAAGGAACAAGATTTCAAGGAAACACATGTCAATGAGATACTTACTTGTACTAAAATACCAGGGGAAAAGTACAAAAGATAGTTTTGAAGAAAAGGATGATATAAAGAAGCAAGTGTCAAACTGTGAAGCTTATGTTGTAAAAGCATCTCCTGTCTCTGTAGCATACCTTTACTTATGGTAATAGGCAAATGTTACATTTTCTATGAAGTATAAAAAAATGGAAATCAGTGAAAATAAAAAAGATGCCAGAAGTCCTAATACTTTTCAATCATTTGTTGAAAGAAATCCCTGCTTCTAAAATCAGACACCACATCACTGCAGGTTTTTCCTGAAATTAATAGGTTAAATAAAATCACTAAATGAAGAAACAGTAGAATTCGAGGCATTTTATGGAGGATTTTGGATTGTAAGAATTCAGCATTTGTTATTCCATTCTCACAGAGAAGGAAGAATATTTTTGCAGGCTCTCCACAAAACAGGAACTTTTGCAAAACATATTTGTACATGAACCTTACCATCAGAATTGGAAAGGTATAGCAAAAAAAACTCCAACAACCAAATGCAACAAAAGCACTCCAAGTTATATTTATTTTTTCTCGTGCTTCTGTAAACCAAAACAAAACAAAACAAAGCCTTCACCAGCCAAACTATGGTAAGAAAAGGTAAAACTGTGTTTTGTGAAACATCAAACCGAGTACAATCTGAAGACAGGGAGTGTAATGTGCTAAAATGAGCATATTTCACACAGTGAAAGAGAGAAGAAACTCCAGAGAGCAGAGGGGAGTTTTTCTTGGTAAACGTTTTTCATTTGGATGCGGGTGGATATACATATAAATTATATTGGAAAGTGTAAAGAAAAATGCAGTTTTAACCAACTCCAGCTCTCTCCTTGCTTACCCCCCACCTAAAGAAAAAGCAGTAAATGGATGGATGAAAACTGTCACATCAGACAGACACCCTCCCCTGTGACACTCTAAAAGGACTAGCTCTCTATCCTCCTGACAGGTTACAAAATGATCACATTTGCTGACACGTCTTCCGCAAAACTGCTTTAGTGTTTGTGTCCACTTTCCTAGCAGGAGATGAATGGGCTGCTTTGTCCTCATTTATCACTTAAAGCTGAACTAAGATCTGTCTCGTTTATTTTTCCCTTCCTCACTAGAAAGGCTCAACCACAGCATTAATTCTTTCGCGATGACAGCTAATTCAAACTTAACAGGCAATATTTACTCTGCCAAAAGGATGAGGAGGAGGGAGGGATGTTTCTCACTCCTTTTTTCCCCCTAAAAAAAAAAGTGTAGCAGGCTAACAAAACAAAGCTAATTAAGGGCTTTTGGTTCTTGTTGGTTTGCACTTCAATTTAACACCTGAACTTACAAGCTTCTCTTTTGTAGCAGGGTGTGACATTCTCTGCAAAACACCTGATAACAAACGATTTGCCCAGGCAAATGCATGAAAACCAGAATATATATTTACTCACTAGCCCTCATCACTCCTGAAAAGACACTCAGCAAAATTGAAACTCAGCAGTGAAATAGATTAAAAGCATGAAAACTCTTAAAACATTCAGCCTTAAGTAATACACAGTGCAGCTGGCATGACAACCATTTTATTTGTGGGATGTGGGCCCCAAGGCATCCATAATGCTAATTTACAAAGGATTAACTGTGAGTGAAACTCGCTTAATCTAACACATAGTTAGGCAAAGGCATACATATACTGAGTGTTTAAATCAGCTCCTCCTATCTCTGGTCCACTGAAAAAATCATTGCTTTGGCTGAGAAGCAAAACTAAAGAAAAATTTTAAAAAAGCATCGAATCCCCCAAATGCTTTATTTTAATACCCTGGTAGTACACACCTAATTGTAAGATTATTTAATCAGTGTCCATGTCTCTAAAATCCCTGTCAAGAAAACACTGAGGCATGCCACCACCTGTATCTGCAAACTGAAGGTTCACTTACGGTGTGAATCTAGGAAATACATATCAAACTTCAATTTCTAGGAATCTGAATTAGTCTGCACAGTGCAGCAAAAGAATATCATATTAAAAGGAACAAATTAATCATGAAATAGGATGGATGTTATCAACAGAATCTACATTGCAGCATTATATACTTTTAATATTCAAGCCCACAGTTAAAGATTAATTTTATATCTTTAAAAAAAAGAATAACATTGAGTTTTACTGTTTTTCTTTCAAGTGAGAAAGTAAAATTAAACTAACTGCATACTGCCCAAAGGATGGGGCTTGGAGAAGAATGACAGAGCTGTTTGGCAGTAGCAAAACGGTCCCAAGGTGGACTTAATAGTGCCTGTTAAGTCCAAGTCTGGGAGCTGCTGCTCAGACAGAGAACACAAGTTCTAGGTGTCAGCACATTTCAGATCTCAAAGTCAACAGGCAAGGCCGACTCTTCAGAGTAAAGAACAAATGAAGAGGAAAGGAGGTTTTAAGTGATCCAAGACAGTCAAGCCAGCTCACAGTTGTAGAACAATGGTTGGCATTGGCAGGACCCATCTGTAGGGAAGCCTATAGTACTGTCACAGCCAGACACTGCCAGTGGGTATTGCTCTAGGCAAAGCATCAAGGAATTTGAGTGGGGGAGGGAGAGATAATACCAAAGGAGAAGAAAATGGGGCCTAATATTCACTGCAAAAAAATCCCAAAGGCTAACATGCTTGCAAGAAGCAGATGATAGGCTTTTATCTCTATTACACCTTAAATTCAACAAAATCTGGTGAATGAGGAAGCCCAGATTTTTCTTTAAAAATGCAAAGCATGTTTACAGGGTAAATAATTTAAAAAAGAATATATACTTGAAAGAAGACATCCATTGAAACATCCATGGCTAAAATGCCTGAAGGCAAAAACTTGTGCATTTGCATGCTGCATTTTATTAAGTTAGCACAGTGTAGCTTTAAAAGAATGCATGGCCAAATTAAGAGGAATGTGTGACTGAAACATCAAGGATTCCTCAAGTTTACATTATGAATCATAGTGCTGTTGATATGAGATGAATTAACCATTTAGTCGATGCAGCTAAGGCACTGAATTCACACCAAGTTCTGCTGGAGCCCTGTGTGCAGGAGCTCGTTAACAGCCAATGTCTACTGTTCCTTTCATGCTCAAGGCTCTAGGAGCACAAGGGCTCATTCTACTTTGAGTTAGAAGAGACGAAAAATCTGCTCTTTTAAACCAAGTTCCATCTAGTTTATTATGGACAGCAGCCCGAAATATTTGGGTGCAAAACCACATAGAAACCGTAACTAAAGCAGATGCAAGGGTAATGTTAACTGACGCGCTGGAAGAGCACTCAGGACTCAAAACGCAAAAAGCACATCCCACTCCTCTTGAGTTTCCTTCTGCTCCACCTTTCTAGATGCCTGACCTCCAACCACTGTTGTGCTGGAGGGTCCCTCCAGCCAGTGCCAACTTTATGATACCGTCCACTTTTGAGAATCACCTCCTTGATGCACACAGCAACCTCTGCTTTGCAGAACAGGTCCCACATCCATTACTGAACACTGATGTTCCTGGCAAATCTGTTCCCCTCACTCCCGCCATGGCAGAAATTGTGCTGCCTTTCCACATTTCAAAACCCAAAATGATTCACCCCTTCTCCATAGCTTCACACACACATACACACAATGGGTCTAACTCTGTTTGTGCCATGTTTAGATCTGCTCCGTATAAACACAAAGCGGTTCCCGAATAAGCTTTTGCAAACCTTACATTAAGGATGCCAACCGTGTTTAAACCTTTTTACAAAACTGCATTCATTAGCAGGGGAGTGCACGACATCTATATGGGTTCAGCCTGATGTCTTGCACATATCTTAGTGCCTGATTGACCAGCATTGAATAATGATGCCTTGCCATTAAGCACCGATGGCACAATAACAATTGTCATGAAAATTAGCAATCACAGTAACATGTTAACAAAATACGGGATATAAACGAACCAGTGCAGACTCTGGGTGCATAAAGAGTTTTGTGTCCTTAACTTGAAATAATGAAGACTACAAATAAAATACTGCAAAAAATTTCTTACAGAAGCTCAACTCTGACACTGATACAAATAAAAAAAAATTACAAATGGCTTGGAGGATCAGTTAGCACACATTCATTACAACACAGGGCTTTATTCTTAAAGGAGGCATCTTGTAAAATAGTGTCCTCAAGAACACAGACTGATTGATGACGGAGCACTGTCCAACACTGTTTCACTGTAATATGTATTTATGATTTAACTAGAAGTGATTTCTGTCAGTTTACTGGGCAGAAAGGCTTGTTTTCTGTATACAAGACCAGATTTTAAATGGTCACTGAATACTTGGCTATTGCGTTTTTTGTGCCCTTTTATTTCTGAATGGCAGTTTTTGGACACATGAAAGAAAATAGGTGCATGCAAACCAGTGGTAAGAGATTTTTAAGAGTCCAATATTCATGTGCAAATCAGCAGATTCAAGCAAACACCAAGTATAGGTCTAGTCACATAGGCAAAAACATCCCAGGCAAAATGAAATGTGAATTTAAAGTAATGTAGCTATACTCATGTACCTTCTGGACAGATACAATTATTACTGTATATAAGGACATCCTTGTTACAACGAGCTTTCAAATGGAAGCACTAGACCCCACACAGGGGAATAAAGTGTTATGATTGGTAAAGCAAAGCCTTAGATACATAATGATAAATCTCAAGTTCAGGGTATCCGGGGGCTGTTCAAGTAACTATTCATCTTTCCCATCTTCAGGATTAAGAATGCTTTTCTCAAATAAAAGCAATTGAAAAGAATGAGACAGGCTGTGGCAAAAACATAAAGACACGGCAACCTACTGTAATAAAAGAGTAAGAGAACCCTGCCTAGAAAAATTACAGCCGGTTGGAAGTATCTGACTTGAGACGCTTTCCATCATTAACAACTGAAATTAGCAAACAGAAATAACAGTGGGAAAAAAATCCCTGCATAAGCTGTATGTGACTCTATGGTTCTCTTCTAGCTGACCCTGGAAAAAAGTGAGGAATTTGGAAAATACTCAAGTTTCTTTTCCTCTCCCACATCCCAAACTCTGAAAATAAGTCCAAACCTTTGTGTTCTCGAGCCAGAAGAACTGATTACATTGCAATCAATGTTGTATATTCAGAGGTCAAAAGGCTTTGGGGGTGGTGGAGATGGGATAGGACTCCCCATGACCTAACTTCATGACAAAAAGGCCACACAGCCTAAGGTCTGCCTCCAGTCTGCAGACAGACTGTTTCCAGCAGAAGCCTCGCTCGTGTTCTCTGAATTCCTTTCCAAAGGAGCTTCTTCTGCTATGGACAGGGGCTCTAGTTCCCTATGTGTAAGACCTTGGGAAATTCCATTAAAAGTTGCTGAAAACTGAGCCAATAAGGAATTGAAAGCCTCAATAATGGAGGACTGGAGAATAAAAAAGGGTGGCATTTTTCTAGCTGACTAGCAGGGTTTTTTGAAAAAGTCAGGCCATACAAGGTGCCTAAGATTTTGTTGATAGGGCCGAGGACTTGTGCAGTGCTACATCCTCTAGCTTCAAAGTTCAGTCTTAAGGACTGGGGCTGTGTACTTGTAATAACATGGATGCCAATCTCTAGCTATAGTATTACACTCAAACCACATCAATGTGTTTCCACCTGGGCCCTGAATGAAAGAGTGAGTCATGTAATAACAGGTGCAGGGAAGTAGTCACACTATCCAACTTTAAACATCCAAATTATATCTAGCTAATCTCTCAGCTCCCTGTATATATAAGCTCGAGTCCTGCTCTGAACTGCCTTCTCTATTTCCTGGCCATATATGCACCCAGGAGAGCTGGTCAGTTAGGTTAGCTCATGAGGCTAGGTGCCTACAGTACAGGAATGAATACCCCTAAAAGTCTGAACATGAGACCCAAGCAAGAAAGCTTACTAGCTCTGCAGGCAAAATCATACCAGAAAGGTGCTATCCTATTGTAAACTGTGTGTAATCTCCCATTCACCAGAAATATCGCAGGGATTAAACTCACCAGTAAAGCAGAAGATGCTAATCAATAATTAGCCACCAAAGACCTTGATCCATCATCTCCCTTAAATGGACCCCATATTTGCACAATAAATTCTGACCAGAATCAAATATACTTTTCCTTTGACAGTTTTCCTGGAGGAGCGATAGAAGAGACATCCCTCTCTGAGATGAGTGTCTCCTGAAACACATTGGCCTTCCTTGACTCAGAGAGCAATGTCTCTTCTATCTTTCACTCCTGACAATCTTGCCATTAAGATTAAAATTTAGAATTATTTTTATGGTATCTGAGAGTTAAAATACTTATTGGTATATCTAATGCATAATGCAATCTTTCAATACATTCCAAATGTAACAAAACCATATGAACAAGGAGTCAAATATGGGAGAACAGGGAAAGCCTGAACAAGGACCTCGTGGATGTGGGACCTAAGATAAAAAGGCAAAACGGAAAGGTGCTGAAAATCCTCTACTAGCTCATATTTTATTCACTGCTTATTTTTTAAACACATGGAAAGTCATTTCTGAAAGATGAAAAGTATCTTTTTGCTGCTGAGAGACCCTAACAGGGAACTTTTGTCTACACAGTTGTGGTGCAGCTTCAGTTTTCTCCTGTCTCTATGTCCACTCCTTCCACAGAGGGAATCAATTAGGTTATGACTGTCATTAGGAGGCACAGCAGGAGGCTTCTGGGGCCACGAAAACTCACCAACCAAAACGGGAGGGGGATTAACTCATTTCATGCAAAGCAGAGGCAACACCAGATCCCTTTGGCAAGTCTAAATGAAGATCATGTGCACAGTGGCAACTGCAAGTGGAAGGAGTCAAGGTTGTATTAATCTTCAACCAGCCTTTCTCAGGGTACTGAAGTATCAAGAAGAACAAATCACACATTTAGTCACCTGAGCATGACTAAGAACCATAGGCCTTAGCAAACATTATGAGAGCTTTAGAAAGAGCTCTGAGGGAGGGTGGATAGCCCAGCTGTCAGCACAATGGCATTCTCTTCAGCACATCGGGTGCATGAAGCCCTGGTCCCCAAAGGGTTAATAGGAAAAAAAAGCTCCAACCCCAACCCCCTTGTCAGCACTCAAAGCTAAAGTAATTATTTCCCCAGCAGAAGAAATATGCAAGCTCTTACAAGAACATACATGATCTCATATTGGCTTTTATGATAAATATAGTTAAATTTACATTCTGTGCAATTTAAAGAAAACAAATATGTCAAAAGTCTGCATCTTATCAACTTCCATGATCATTAGAAACCACTAAAAGATATATCTTAAACAGATGAAAGGAATCAAGTCTTTCGCTCTGCCTCAATTTAATTAATGGCTCATCTACAGCTTTTAGGTGTGATGAAGCTGGAGACTGGACATACATACTTTTCTTGCATTATTTTCCCCTTATCACACCATATTTGACTGGACGTCTTTTTGTATGGCAAGTTTTCTACAATTGTCTTAACAATGTTGACCTCTTTTGTAAAAACCTGAAGGCATCTGCAGCAATTGTTCCTGAAGATGTGCTATCCAAAATGTTACCATTTCATGGCACTTCTTGAATGATAGAATAGAATTTTTTTTGGTATATATTCATTTTTTTTCAAATGCTATAAAAGAAAGGAAAACAATCATGGCTAAGGCCATTTGTGAGATGGCATTAAAAGAGCCTACTCTGAGACAGATAAAAATAATGAGAATCTTTCTGTCAAGAAGGATTTAGAAAATATCACTAGCATTATTAAAATTTAATTTTTTACTGTGCTTTTTGGTTCCCCCTTTTCCAGTGATAATGAGCAGGACTGCACACCTCCACAATGCTAGTACTTGTTTTGAGCAATAAATTCAGCCTTCCAGTCTGAAGACATTTCAGACAACAATTTTGACTGCTATAGGCTTATTTTTCAACCTTTTCTGTGCTTTGAGTCTTCCTATAAAAACCAGTTCATAAGCTAATTTTCCACAAGGCCAGTGGAACAAATAAAAATCAATTTTTGCCCAACCGGTTCAGAGAAAACCTGGGAACAGTGAAGACAGAACAGTGAAAAATAAAAAGAATCGATGTATTCACAAATGGTTTACCTGATAGAGAACTATCAAATTAGTTGACAGGGGATACTCGCCACTATGAAAGTATTTTCTTTTCAGCATGTTACGGTATTTCTATTAGGGGAGTAGAGAAGCCTCTACTTTGTTATGACCTCAGACACCTCAGTTTAATAACCACCCCAAGCCTCCAAGCATTCGGTAAAACTACAGGGCACAAAGTCACAGTGCAAGAGCAGTCGCGGGTCTTGCAACCGGAGGGACCTGCAAGCCCAGCCTGGCTTAGAGTGGGTGTAAGTTTTCATGATCTCCTGGAAGGAGCGAAGATTCCTCTTTCAGTGAACACAGGGAGACATTTATGACCTCAGGCCAACCTTGTCAAGAGGAATTGGGTCCATCAAGAGAGGAAAAAGTTGTAAAACACCGCCCAGACTTCCCTCCCCTGTTAAAAACCCAAATGTTCAGGAGCACACTGAAGACAAAGCAGTTTAATGTCTTGGGTAGCAGAACACAAATTTCTCCAAAGATGGGAATCCCATGCGTAGACTTCAAAACTTTCATAATCCCAAGGACAACTCAGGGCACAGACTTTAATATTGTGGCCCAATCTATTTCATCAACTTTTCCACTAATTGGGCAAGTGTTCCTGTAACTGAGATACCAAGAAGGGGTGGGATAGGTGCTCACGACTGCCTGTCTGCAGCCAGAAAAATACGTCTGGAGAACTGATTGAACAACAGAATCTGCTTTTTAACACAAATTAACCATCACTGCTGTGGAAATAAAACAAATTTATAATTTACAAGCTTAAATATTAAGGAAGCTATTTTTAAGTAGCTGTAATCTTCACCCTAGTATGTAGCATTTTATACACTATATTTTCATGAGTTGGTATTAAAATTTGACTCATTTTAACAGAGAAAAAAAAGGATTTAGTACGTTACTCTGAAGTAAAGCTGCCTATTACCTATTTAAAATATTATAACACACCATGGAGACATCATTTCTAGGGCCAAACAAAACATTACCCAACGTAGAAATAGCATGAAATATAAAATATTCAGCAGAGGAAGGGTATTTGGAATTAAGCAGTTTCATTGCCAATAAACAGCATCACAATAAATAGTGTGCATGTAGGAAAAAATACATGGTTCTTCACCACTTGAGACGTAACACCTCAGTGTGGGAAACTAATAAAGATACTACTCTTCCACTAAGTACATACAGGGAAAAACTAAAACAACCACACATTTTGATTCTGAATCTCTTACAACTGATGCTAATTTGCTTATGATATCTGCCTGATTTAGAGCTAATCTTCTGTAAATTAACTCCTAATGCTGTCTGAAATAATCCTCTTAATGCTGGTCTGTCTTGAGTACTTTATATCAAACACCATGAAATACACAAGCGTACACAAGGCGTACAGCATTTGTAGTGCTGTTGGCTGCTCAAGAATATTTGCTCTGCCATGAAGACACGAGGATGGTGCAGAGCCCTGAGGCCCTAGGGGGGCTTTGGGACAACACAGTGTCGTGATGCTCTGATTGTCCCCTTCGAAGGGAGCAGAGAGCCAGTTCTGTGTCCCACCACCTCCTATCCCATCACCTCCTGGCCACCAGGGAGGAGGCTCTTTGCCTCCTGACAAAATGGTGCAGGGAGGTACAATTATGTGCTCCAAAACTCCCACCTCCAGCAGCACATGGTAATGAGAAAAAGTAAACCACTCAGGTTTTGAGATTTCTGAGCAACAAGATCTGTGTTAAACAGCACTAATTATCAACTGGAAGCCTAATCTGATAACTGGTTTGAAAAGACAGAGACAGACCATTTTGTCTCTTCAGGGGAGGAAAATATTTTTAAGGGTGTTGCTTCAGCACTGGCCAGCTTAATTGTTATTGTCAGTGTGCTAACTCTGTATTCAAAAATATATTTTTTCCACCAAATCCACTGGAACGATTTTCTCCCCCAACATTAATTTAAGGATACAGATGAAAACCTAATTGATATTGGTGAGCAATGCAATACCAACATATTATTTTCTTGGATTTTGAAACATAAATGGCAGGCACAACTTTGACTGAATGGACTTCTTTATGTTTTAACAGTTGGTTTATTGGCCCAGACTCCAACATATAACAAGCACAACTGCAAAAGCAATACATTTTTAATTGAAAAATTCATATATTTTTACTATGAAAGTGACTCAAATAACAAGTAACTTTGTCAGGTTAAGGGTTTTTAAAACAATTTTAATATATGGAATGTTGTTTAGAAATTATATTCTCACCATAGCAAGTGCTTATAGGAGGCTATTAAAAGAAAAAATACGTATTGTTTAAATCACACTTTATTGGAGCTTGTTTTTTTAATATATTAAAGAACAGATAAAGCACAGTGATCAGTGAGCCGTATGTGTCCAACAGCCCTTCAAGAGCCTTGTGGAAATGTATAAAACAAACAGTGATACAATCCTTTGCCAAACACTGTCATAAATTTTTTATTTGGCAGCTAACATTCTCACTAGTTTTCTTGGCAGCAATTGGGACCTTTAGCAAGAAAGGTGCAGGAGAAAAATACCTTGTTTAGAGATGTTTTCAACACTTTCTGGGATTTTTCAGAACTTCTGCCTGCAGCACATTTTACAACCACAGTCTCCAGTCACCTGATGAGTAGGTGGTGGTTTTAAACTTTTTTTTTTAATACAGACAGCCTACTACCTCCCTCTGGCCTTCAGCCTAGGCTGTCAGTGTGGAGGGGGGCTGTATGTTCCACAGAGATACAAGTGGTTGCTCCTCTCTGTCTAGACAAAAAAACTTGAAAATAATATCAGAATGAACCTTTCATTGCTCCTGATACTATCTGTATCTTATTCCCACGTGACAGAGATAAATGAAAGGCAAACATGCTGATTACTTTTGCATTTTTCTTGGGAGATCTCTGCAGAAGAGCTGGTCACAGGTACAGCTGCCCTGGCCAGACAGCAAGTTACTGAGAAACAGAACTGAGAAATAGATTTCTGTAGCCAGGTCTGCTCTTCCAGAGGGTTTTTTTGTTTGTTTGTTGGTCGGGTTTTTTTCTTAAATATAGTAAACTTCACATCTGATGCACAGCCTTACTCTGATATGCTGATGTATTGTATGTGTGAAAACATGGCTCCAGTGGTACAGTGGTTTGGGATGTACAGGGCAGAATTAAACAGCTCTTACCAGTTCTCTTATGGAGCAGATCTTTTATATTTTGTTATTTCATCATTTCAGAATAGAAACGAGATGAACTTATTTTACATCTCAGCAACTTCCTCCAAAACTTTCACAACAGTAAGATACATTTCAGTTCTTCACGTGGACCTAAAGGAAACAGTTTGTCTTCAACAGAGGTGGACCAGGAAAAACACCTTTTCCTTATCTGCCTCAAATGAGAAAGGCTGAAATTTAGTTTTAGACAGCATAAATTGCTTTAAACACAGGCTTAATTAAAGTAATGATGTTACATTTATAAACACAAACTAATAGGCTTCCCCACAGCTTGTGTTCCAGTTTTGCCTCTCGTGTTTACCCGGGGCATCATCCCCTCGAGAACTTTTCAGAGCCCACACAGACATCTAGTGGCAGGTGAAAACACTGCACGATGTCACAGCACCTGGTACAGCTCCACGGGGGACGGTGAAGGTGTGAGGTGAGCTAACTTAGTCTCTGTTAAGACTATGGATAGGCAATCAAACAGGGAGAGAATTGCTCCCTCTGTGCCATCCCAGGTAATCATGGTGAGAGAGTTGCTCTTTTGGCAACTCTGGCTTCCCAAATTTCCATTATTATTGATTCTTTTCAATTAAATTGGAGCTCTTTTTGCCTTTCCGAGTACCTTTAAGTTTCTCTCTCCTTGCTACTATCTTATTTTACTTAAAAACTGCAGAGGTTAATTATGTAACATCATTGGAAAGGTTCTCTGAACGTGGCTGCACGCAAGGAAGCCTACTGGAACATGTCAGAGCAACGTGATTTTACACACAACAAAACACACACGATGAAAAAGCGCAGTCAATAATAAATTCTAAATGGTTGGAGGAGGAATATGACTTGCTCTACAGTCTGCATCAATCAATGGAAAGTTGCCTAAAACTTCAGTGGGGTTTGAGTCCCACATCTGCAAAGGAGATCAAGCGCCACAGCTCTGCACAGTTGTAAGAGCTCAGTGCCCTGATTCTGCTCTGTTACACCATTTTAAATCAAGCAGTACTCAGTGGTGTCATAACCCTGTACATCTGTGTCAGACCCTGTGTTGCAAGGACAGACCTGATGCCAAGAATGCAAAACAGATGTTGCTTTCCTAATGTTTTCTTGTTGTCATTTAAGTTGTTTTCATGGGGTTCTGTTTTCATTTGGGGGAGCGAAACAGGTCGACAGGACTTTTCAGAGGGCAGACTGGAGGAATGCTTCTGCATCTTCCTTTGTATTTTTTGTGCATGTGTGAATATACAGAGACTTTGAGTTACAACCAGGAAAAAAATTTTTTTTAAGCTTCATTTGAGCTATGCTTAGTTCCCTTGGGGCAAAGTAAAAGGTAGCTATTTGTGGATGGGAAAAAGGGCTTTTGTGAACAGCAAAACTGCATCACCAAACAGCTTAAGAAAAAGATTTTTTGAAGTTATTTTTTACTACTACTTTAAGAGGAAACAGGGATAAATATATCTTTTTTGCATGTTGACTCATTAACAAATTTAGCAATAAACACCTTGCAATTAAGTCCACTAGTTTACTGCTGTCCAGAAATTTCTCAATACTCTTTGCACAGAAGGTTTTGGAAAACATACAACTAAGAAATGGTGAAGGCAAATCCCAACAGCTCGCTCAAGCAAATCTAGCTGAGGTTTAAACTCACTTCTGAACACTGAAATTTGAGATGCTGTATCAAATAAGCAGCTCTTTTTCCCTTAAGAGAAGAAACTGGGTGTAGCTAACCTAGTGCATAATAGGTTTATTCTCATTCACAAAACAGGAATTATTTTATGGCCCCAAAGTAAAACTAGCACAGAAATATACTGGCAGATTTGCTGCAGATGTGTGTTGTGACACGTATGCAGGGAATCTGCTATTAATCACACGCTAAGATTTTAATATTATGTAGGGTAATGCAGGCAATCATTATGGTGAAGGTTCTGGATTCATAACAGCCTAACCCACAAATGGGACTTTTAAATTTAACTCATTTGAGCTCTCTCTCGCACTGCACCAATTGAATTCCCTGATTCATCCTCCCCATTCCCCATTACATATATTTATTTCAATATCTATTGTGCCTTCTTTTTGTGCTTGTGCTCCACTTCTTTTCTTGCGACACATGACAGTTGTTGGGGAAAGTGCAGCTTTTCAATTCTCCCATTTACTGGACTATGACAGGAATGCTCTTGTTAGAGGGTCTGTTTGTGAGACCCTTGGACACATATCCAGCACAGGAAACGGTCTGGCTCAAATGCTGGAAAAGCCATTCTTCACCTGAATCCTTCAAAATTTGTGTCTGAACATAACTAGAACTTATGTATCCATACCCGGACTAAGATTACTACGGACAATTATACCGTGGAAATGCATTATTCTGACAAAGCAATCAATCACGTTATTTCTCACAATTTCAGTTCACCCCCTAAAATTTTCCTTACCTCCAAAGCCAGCTGGATATTATATTACTGAAGCTGTTGAAAGGGTGTAACACTAACCATGAAGCCAAAGGCCACTAAAACTATGCAATGCATAAATTTTTATTGTTTGCTCAGCATTGAAATCTCATTAGGGCTCATAACTCATCGGTGCACTGCAAACATTTGCATCTGCTGATCATGAGAACTTAGATGGAATGTACACCTTTGGCTAATTTACTTGTTATGTTTTTAGATGAGACTGTTTGTGTTGCTTTTTATTTTCTTTTTTAAAAGTCCTTATGCTGTTGTGAGGCAAATGTCCACTTTTTAAACTAAATACATGGAAACTTTCATTTGTAGTTTCTCAAGGTTGTTCTGTTGCTGGCAATGTTCATGATCATCATTTTACAAAAGCTTCATTTGACTTAGTATTCAGGATAATCATTGTTTGAAAACTGTGCCCCATAGAGCATTTCACTTCATTCATCCTTTCTGTTTTATGCAGTCACATTTTAATTAGATTAAAATTTGTCCTCCAATTAGCTTTCATTAAAGTTTATAGATTACAGGAAAAATCTCCACTGAGTTGTGCTTCAAACTGTGCCTAAAGTTTAAAATGAAATAACTGTGCAAATGAAGCGATTATGAAGATTATTACTATGCAAAAAACATCAGTCGTTTCTTGGTTTACTTATACATTTAACTCTGTAATTCATTTTGCCGACTTCAATACCTCTGTGTTCTCCAGAGTAGTCATCATAATAATACCTTACAGTTACAGGATACCTTTCATTACCAAGGATCCTTAGGGGCCTGATTCTGCATACCAGTAGTCCTGTTGAAGTGCTATCTGAGCAAGTGCTACTCACTGCATATGAACCAGAACCCAAGTACAGGTCAAATCCTGCTTTCAGATACCCACGTAGCATTACTGCTGATCTGTGCAGCTTGGAATGCAAACCAGATATGAACATTATGTAAAAAGTCCTTCTGGGTGAGATGTGGCAGCTGTTTAATGGTGCATAGTTACAAGACTCACCTCTTTAAATGAGAGTGTGAAGACAGATACTTCCCCCCCCCCAGTGAAAACTGCAGAGAAAGCTGAGAATGTAATTATCCAAAGAGGAAACAACTCAGTAGGACACTGGGGCTGGGGCTGCATCTCCTCTGTCACTCACATCTTCAAATGTGACATTGCCAAGTATCGGATGCCCAGTCGCTAATACCTCCTGCACATGCAAATCTACTACGTGCTGAAGGCAATATAAAGTTTACAGTTCACCAGGCTGATCGATCCTACAACCAGAGCAATCTCCTGGTGGAACACAAGGGACTCCATGTCGGAGTAGAGCCCCACAGAAATGGATCTGTTTGCAGGAAATTCTCTTCCAATAGCAAGAGCTATAAATATAAACATAAAATTAAATTTAAAAAAAAAAAAAAAGAGAGAGATGCAGCCAACATCTTAAAACTAAAAATAGAGACACTTGGGTTACAAGAACAGGGACCTGTCTTTGCTCTAGCAACATATTTCTGATTGGAGGAACACAGTTGAAAACAACTACTTTACTACAAATGCAATGTAGCTCATTAGCCTGATAAAATGATTTTGGCAAAAAGCAGGAGCGTAACAAGCAGTTTTTCCTATTTTCCATGCACTAATTGGTTGAACAACCATTAGTAAATCTTCACATCCCTGAGGTAACTAGTGTTATTCCCACTTAGCAGTTGGCAAAAGTAAAGTTTAAGGGCGTCAAAGGCTAGAGGGGAGTTTATAGGTTAAATGTTCTGACTCAAGCCAAGACCATGCTTCCAAGATGCAAAGCATCCAGCAGCAATACTAATTTTGGGAGTCATGCTCAAGTCTGTCCCTTCCTCTCCCTGTACTCCTCCTCTTGGTATTCATGTCTGCCATCTCGTTGCAGCATGCCAACCTCAGTTGTGTTGAGTCAACAGCTATGTGATGAATCAGATCAAGCAATTGATCCAGGATAAAAAAAGAAAGAGAAAAAGGAAAAGAGTGGAGAGGAGACCAGTTTTGCACTCGATCAATGCAATTTGAAGACATTAACTGGAAAACAGAAGTGCCCATATAAACAAGAAAGTAGCTGGATGCAGCATAATGGGAAGATCCTGTTGATGATGCTGATGGTTTTACACCACAGAACTGAGGTCCAAACCATTCTGAAATAATTCCATTTTTGTCTTTTAACTCTTTTATAACTCTCCTTCCTTTTACCTCCCTTTGCCTGCTTTGTTCTGAGGAAGAGTGCAGCTACTCCATCCTACCTTTGCACAACAAATTTGCGCAAGGCAATTCAGACTCTGCAAGTATTTGACTTTCTCCAATTAAAAGCTGGAACATCAAGTTTAATTTCTAAATTACATTGACTATATTGCAGAAATACTCCTCCATTTCCTCAATAGAATTGTCATGTTTCATAAAATACAGACAAACAAGTCACGCTTTATGTCAAGGGTGCATTTACAAATAGTTTATAAAGGATTTAGATGACTAACCATATTTTAAGACAGTTAATCAAATTTAAGAGGCTATTTTAGAATTCTACATATCAAGCAGTTATTTATAATCCTCATTATTGCTTTCTACTTTATATCCAACCCTAATGCACACCATTAGAATATTCTGCTAACTCTTTATCAATTATTTGTGTTAGCAGAAAAAAACCAAACAACCCCCCCCAAATCCTATCATAAGGAATAGGTTAGATAATTAGGACATTGAGACTCCTAGACTAAATGAATCAGATCCAAGAATTAAATCTTTTGAGGTAGTTAAACAGCCTATGCCATGATTTAGATACTTCAAGGCCCCTAAGAATCTCAGGTCTCATCACTGTGCACATGGGATTTAGGCAATTTTAAAAAGCTGGTCAAGTGTCATATGAAAAGGCACAAATGCTGAAGCAACTGCAACAGCTGAGGAACACATATTTTCTTCAACAAAACATCAGCATCACGACAGGATGCTTAAAGCTTCAGTGCTTCATGCTGGTTGGGAAAAAAAAAGCACAACAATGGAAAACTTGAGGAATGTTAAATATAACTGGTATCCTTACAAAACACAGTCTGCTCAGAATGAAAAATTATTTCTTGTGATTTTATTTAATCATTTGAAGCAGTGTCTTCTGTTTTTCACAGTTTTCACTTCACTTGGTACTGGACATATAGAACATTTTTAATGAAGAAATAACTACTGATTAATTTTTATTGTGGTATGATTTATATAGTTAAAAATCTATTCTGGAAGTATAGTGTATTTAGTGCTATTTTTGCCTAGGAATGGAAACTCAAACTAGAAATAGAGTCATTCATTCACACTTACAGGATGACATCCCGTTGACAGGCATGCAAACTTGGAAAGGTGCTACACAGTCACTCTTAAAGTACTACGCTACATTTTTTTACCTCTAAGCTTCAATTAAGAAAATGTTATAGAGGGATCAGTACTTTGTTAAGTCTAAGCGTTCATCATTTGCAAGAGATCATCTTTCAGAAGCACAAAAACAGAATAGTCAAGGCACTAACTACTAAATAAACTGTTTTCACAACAGAACTGGCACCTTCAAGCCCCTCTGCGTAGAGGTGCTGTGCTGTCGGGAGTTCTGCTCGTTCACATTGTGATCTCAAAGAGCATTCCCCAGTCTGATCACATGGGGAATCCTTCCTGCCAGGTAGTTGGTTGTTTGCTTTGGTTCCTGGTTTGTTTGTTTGTTTGTTTGTTTCAATTTGGGGAGAATGAAAATCATAAAAAGCATGAAAATACGGTTGAGGAAGACATACTCAGAGATTCTAATACAGCTGGAATGCTGTCGGTGCTAACGAGCCCTGAGCAAGTGATCTGTGTCTGGCACGCTCTGTCAAACAAACTGCAATTACAGAAGAACCAAAAATAAAACAAGCAACTTTAAACCTCCTGGACGTGTGAGCCTTGCCCTTAGAATCATATTTGCACTTGCTTTCACAGTCTTGCTTTCAAAAGGCACCCAAAACTGGAAAGGCCTTTCTAATGGGAAGGAAGGAAGGAAAGTTTCCATTTGAGACCTGGCATTTCAGAATGGTAGAAAGAGCAGCTGACCCCGGAGGCTGTTGCCTCTCAGTGTCAAATTCCTACAAGAGCAGCTCGTGAGACTTCAGCTCTATCATACCTGAATCAAAACGTCAGGGCTCAAATCCACACCGTAAGTCATGCCCTCTGAAATTGAGGTACATAATCCTCTTGGCTTTGCTTTCTGTTGGGCTTCTCCAGCCTTGCACATGCCTCTGCAGTGCCAATCGGGATGTGTTTCCCTTTTTGTCTTACAGAGAAAACCTCAGCTAGCCTCAAATTTTAATGATTTCAAATGATGCGCTCTGTAACTTCCTTTGCACCAGCTTCCTTGTTTTCTGCTCGTTCCAAAAAACCCTTTGACCCGCTTGTAAGAACACCATTTCTATTTCTGTCATCCCAAATTAACAAATGAATGAGGAGAGGGGAATCTCCCCTGTCACTCCAAACCTTCACCCTTCAAGTCCCCCTGCCTCATTGCAGGCCTGGTGCTCTAAAATAAAAGGAGCATTAATGGGCTGAAGTTTCAATGGGACATCAGCACTTGCTTAAATGATATTCCGAATCATGGGCTAACTGGTGGTGGGCAAGAGCAGGTATTTACTTGGTGCAGTCTCTTAGGACACAATGGATTTATGGCCGTCAATTCTGAACAACACCACTATTGTTTCTTCACATTCTATTTGCCTCCATTATTCATTTGTGTTGATTTTGATTGATGAAGACACTTTAAAAAAGGAGGGGAGAAAGGAGGAGGGGGAGAGGAATACTTCAACTGTTTGGTCTCTAATTCCTGTAAATCTACAGTTCATACTGCAAGAGTACTACTCAAAAGAAATGTCAATCCTCACATTTTGGGAAGGATTTTTTCCTTTTACCAGTCTCTCTTCTTTCTGAGAGAAGTAGGCTGCTTCCGATACATACCTAATCACCATAGAGGTGGCACATCACACTTCAATCGGCCAGGAAAACCAATGTTGGCCTTTTTAATGAAAAACTGTTAAGACTTCTGCAAAACCTCTTTTACATATTTACTTCCTATGCCACAGCTAATTAAGTTTTAGGCTGGTTTGATATGTCAAAAATTGCTCAGATCACAGAGTTGAACCCAAGCAGAGTAGATATAAATTCTTCATTCAAAGCAAAAGCATCTGCCAGAAAACTGACGGTGTTGAAGTCACAAAGAAAAGGCCCAGCTTTGGCTTGTTTTTTTCCCAAATATATGGTATTTACTGACCTCTCATTAAAATATCCTGACAGAATACAGATTATGAACCATCCGACACATTTCTTTACATTGGAGGCAGCGTCTGAGTCCTGGGGGTAAAGAGATTCCTGAGAGTCGTTTAAATTCAATTCACTCCTCTCAAAGTTTTAAATGAGCTTCTGAGCAAGCACTACAGACTTGCCAAGCTCTCTGCTTACTTATGGAAAAGAGAGGAGGAAAAAAAAAAGAAAGAAAAAGACACATTCACCACATGTTTGCATCTATCCTGCTCAGAGATCTGTCTGGTATATGCTGACTGCAACATTCAATGGACTGCCCATAGCCAAGGGAAGCCCAACACCCTCCTCAATTTTTGGCTTCAGGATTTCCTTTCGAGTTCCACCCCTTTTTGCACTTTAAATAGTAGGAGCTATAATAAAGTGAGAGAAGCAGCGAAAAAAAAGGACAGATAAATTGTTAATAAACTGGCATCAGATGTCATAGTCACCACCACATTCAAAAATCAACCCCTCTGTTGAGATTTTGGTGTCTAAAATGTTAGTGTTTTAAAATGACTGCAGACTCAGGAAGAAAGCTTTGCTCTTTCCTATTATCTCTGAAAATGTGGGGTTAGAAACTTTATTTGTAAAAAGGAAAATTTGACTTCCAAGAAGAAATAGGTGAAGGGAGGAAGCGTCTGTGGAACTGCTGAATACACAAAAGCTTGCTGCTTGACCACTTGGTTCATTTTACAAAGCATAATTACATCTGCCTTTTCTTAATACAGTGTGGTTCATATTATTACTTTCTGTACCATCTTTCATGTTTCAAAGGAGTAGGCTGCTACTAACTGGTGCTAGGAAGAAACTCATTCTAATTACTCGGCATTTCTGCAGCTCCTGGAGATGGATACAAGATGTGTGCAAGATCATCCAGTTCTGGTTTTGAAACTCCTGTCTTCAAAATTTTGACTTTTCAAAATGATCTGCTCTTAACACAACGTGAGTTGTCAAAGGCTGTCAAATAAACGATAAAACTCTCAGGAAATAAACATCTCTCCTCTAGTAGGTTTGTATATATTTCCGCAAAAGTAAAGAATTCTAAAAGTAAATAAACACATGGGAGGATTAGAGAAGCAATAAACAAAAGCATTTCCTCATTTTGAATTTAAGAAAATAGGAGTCTCTTTCCAGCCATTGCCAGGAAATATTAGTGCACATAGGTGAGGTTTGTGCTAGCTAAAATATTATTTTGTGCTAAGGCATACGGACATGCATTCATGCATACCTGCACACAGACACACACACTACACGTATATGCCCAACCAAAATTTAAAAAAAGTTTCTACCATGCCATGATGAATTGATGGACAGAAGATTTTAACACCCCTTTGGACCAACACAGGCACGGGGTCCTTGTTGCAAGATGATAAAGATAATGCTGAAACCTTTTAGTCCTAATGAAGGAGTTTACAGGATTCTTAATCCCTGCACCCCACCTCACTTCTCCTGCGGTCTGCTGAAAGCTTTAAAACAGTCCCCAGCACTAACATGGTACAGAGCCTGTTGAACATGCTGATCTGCTCATGATTACTCTTTGCCACTGTAAAACAATCTAACTCCTCAAGTGAATGGAGTCTGTAGCAACAATGGTGTTATTGACTTGTTGCTCCAGCTCTATTTAGTTATTACCCTCGAGGCCACAATCAATAGACTTTGCACCAAGTCAGCCTAATAAATCCCAGGCTTTCACTGGAGCTTTGCCAGGAACTGCTAGAAAATCTATGGCAGTCAAACACTTGGAGTATGAATAACATAGAAAGCTGTACTGACAGCTGTATAAATTAATTAACAAGGAATGTTCTTACTCTTTTAAGAAGATCATAATGCACGTTTACCATGATTTAAGGAGTCACAGGTAGAGCAACAGAAAAATTACCTTTGTGCTTTCATTTAAAATAAAAATCAAATATGATTAAAACAAAACAGCTTCAGACTACTTTTTCCTCCCTTTGATTACTGGATGTGCAAAAAACTGCATTAGCATTACTGCTGTGGTTGTTTAATTATTCCAAGTTTGATTTAAAAAGGAACTGAGCCCAGCAACCACCGACCACTCAGTGCAAACGGTACTGGCATTTTAACCTGATAAATGTTGACTGTTGTGTGCTCGTATTCCGTAGCCTGCATCTGCAAGGGGGACTTGAATCGCGTTTGTAATGCAGTGATTAAAACAGAAAAAAAAGGAAGGGGGGAAACAGTTGTTCAAGAAGTAAGAGGTTGGTCACTAGTGAATTCCAGGTTCTTTCAGTTCCTCCTGTAATAAGCAAATATTCTGCAGACTCAGCTGCGAGGCGCCTGATCACAGTGTCCGGAGACACGCTGAACCCACTGTAGGAAGAGCTTGGTGCCAGGCCTGGAACAAAAGAATCTCCTTTTTGCACGTTGAAAACAAATGTAACAGATCAATTGGCTCTTACAGCTGATTTGCTGCCCCAGTGGTACTTTCTGGGTGCATTCAGCTTCCCTAACAAGGGTCACTGCTTTACCGGGAAGCAAGGAGTGGGCTTGGGCCACCTGCCAGGCTGGCACTCAGTGCTCCCCATGCAGTGGAGGTGTGCACCTGTGGGCACAACCTGGGGCAGAGACCCATGCTTGAGTCTGAGTTGTGGCAGCCTTTGACTTTTAGAGAAGGAAAGGAAGGTTTGGACAGCAAGGAAGAACTAAGCCATGAATGAATGGGAAAGATGAATGTAATCTGTCCCAGGCCTTGACAGAACTGATCTCACGTGTGAGGTGAGAGAGGTCAGACCAATCTGTCCCATCTGAGGAGGGGTAGCAAGCAAGAGGTGGAGGTACAGACACTTTTGAATGGAAAAGAAGGTGTGTCCATGCCCTAAGGTATGTTTTACCCTCCACAACCAGTAATGGGCTTCAGGAAGCAACCCTGGGAAAGGAACAGAAAGCCTACTGGTTTGGAATAATGGATGCTCATTTTGCTCCTTTTGGGTTTTAGAGGCTCTTAAAAACCTCAGTGGAAGCAAGGGGAACATTTTTTAATTTGAATAAGCATACTCTCAGGAATCAACAAGGGAAAACTCAGTAAGTATCAGCTCATCCAGGGCTACTTCATTAATCCATCATTCCTAATAGAATGAAAATCCTGGTTATTCTACCTGATAAGGAAAGCAGTTATGTTTGGGTCCCAACCCATAAGAAAGGGCATGTGAATCCTGGATTGGATATACTGTGAGCATACTCTCACCCTGAAGATGGACAGCTTCACCTTGAATGGTTGGTCACTATAATTTAAAAGAAAAGATTTTCAGTGGTCATTTTGGTACTGCTTGGTACAAGCAGACAGGAAGAGATGAAGTTCATTTCGTAGCTTTCAATTCCTCTCTTCTATGGACAAATGCATTTAGTTTCAACTTTTAAATTCAAAAGTAGGGCTTTCAGGAACTTCAGTGGTTTTAAGGATTGAGGGAGCAATTTCTGTTGAAGTTTCCAAATTATGTTTAAGGCCTCCTGATCCAAAAGGACTCATAAGCTTTTTGCAAAAAAAAAGTTATACTTTGCATTTATAACACGACCTCAAATTTGAGGTTATTTGATTGCTTCTGAGCACTGCTCCTCCCTTCTCCTTTCCTTTCCTTTTAAAATATGCCAAATTACTTTGTTTTATAATATCCCTTTCTATATAGTCATCTGTAAAGTACATATGCATCAAATAAAAGAGCTGCTTGGGAATTAGGACATATTTTCAAGAACAGGAAGTGAGGTGGAGAGCCAGAGTTTCTGAGGGCTCAGTCCTGTAAAAAGAGCTTAGATTTCATTATTAGATGAATAGCTGTCCTTTTAAAACATAACTTCTCTTTTATAGGGTCAATTTCAGTACCCAAAATTGTATCATCAAAAGCACCGTTCATATCTGAAAATTTAGGATTCGGAATTCACTGAAATTGATTTGCACCCACCAGGGAAGTGCCTGGGGCCTTACAGCTCCCCTCCTGGCAATGTACAATTGAAGGTGACCATACGTCATTGTCCGGCACCCTGTTAGCAGAATGAAGTTATTCTGTGGTTAGGTAAAAAAAAAACTGTACAGTTTCTGGGTCCTGGGTCATCCTTGAGATTTCTTGTGTCATGTGACTGTTTTTATTCATTAACTTTCTGAAGAGTCAGTCAGTCACTGTAAAATGCTGATTCATTTTTCATAATGAGCAGAGGCAATAATATATATATTTTCAAGCAACTATTTCAAATATGATATCTAAACTCCTACACCTTCATTTTGTATGTGCAAAAATGACAGGAGAGTTGAAACCTTAGCATTTATGCCAGTTCCTGACCTGTTAGTAGGACCTGGGCTGGGTGGCAGCACACAACACACAGACTCGTAACTCTGGCATAGCTCAGTGGAAGACAGAGACTGAACATCCAGGACCTGCCAAAAGCAAGAGTGTTGGATCTAGTGCTGGCATCCTTTTTCTTCTTGAGCCAGTTTTGCAGCAAGCTCTACCATGCTGTCAGGAACCACTGTGCTGCTGGAAGCCTCTCTGCTTTGCTGATGAGATTTAAAACTAAGCTCCTGGTCTTTTGGGAGTTGTTAAAGATCCTGAGATAAAAGTGAATCTCATTAGCCAATCTTAAGAAACTCATAGAAGAGGGACTGTAGAAGGAGAAATAGTTGTTTATGAGCACAGCAATACAGAATTTCATTAAGTTCTTGCCCATATTCTGCATCTGACCAATACAGAAGAATACAACTACAGAGACACCAAAGGATTCTGAATCTCTCATTTCCTGACATCTTCAGAAATATTAATTATCAGCTTCACAGCACTATCTAGCCTGTTTGCTTTTTCTTCACCGCTCAGCTTCTTGATTCGGGCCCCCTCAGCCTCACTCCAGCCAGCTCTGCACACAGCTGGCACAGCTGAGCTGTGCCTGTCCTCAGCCCTTTTATTCAGGTCACAGTGTTTCCCTGGCTGCCTGTCCTCCATCAGGAACATGAAACAACTTTACAATTTGAGTGCAATTAAAATACCTATTCAATTTTTTTCATAAAACCGGTAACTTTTGGCAATCACCAGGAAGAAAAAAAATACTATTTTTTTAAAGAGGCTTGCATCAAGCATAGGCTAAAAATCTGATAGGTTTTTTTAACTCTTTTCTCTCTTCCTTTCCTGTTCATTGCACTGCACGCAAATCCCTCTCCTCTCTTCATGAACTAATTTGATGGTCTTATTTTTAAGCATAGTATTAGTAATCAAACAACAGCATTTTCTCTAACTACTGAGGTTTCTTCACTTGTACATGAAAAAGCACAGTAATTCCCAGGCATACAGCCATAGCAAGGCAAAACTTCCAAAAAATTGCATCACTTCACAGCACTGCCTGCTACTCTACTCTGCAATTGCTTCTGCTCCTTGAAATAATCCCTTCTGAAATGGAGTTCTGGATTTTGGCAGGTTATAATCCCAAGGGATAGCCAACTATCCGTAACCAATAAACTTAAGCTTGCCAAAGCATCTTCTTCCTCTTTTTAGTTCTCTGATTTCCATATTCTTGAGGGCTGGCCCAGGAACACTGGCCAGCGGTAGACAGCCATATGATGGCACAGATTTAGAGGATGAAGAGTATAAGTTGAAATACAGAACAGCTGAAAAACTACATTTTAATTCAATTTTCTGAAAAACAGTCACACACTTAAATGCACTTTGGATGAAGACCATAAAAGTTGTACAGCTTCTCTGGCTGCTTTTCTAAATTCAAATGTGTGCTATCTCACTTTAATCTTAACTGCTTCTTAAGGTGATAACACTGAACAATGTGGCTCTAGAATATATAGGCCAAACAAGAAGCAGGAAACATTTTTCTTTCCAGCAGGTCTACAGAGGTATAACAAAAAGAAACACTCTTGAGCACTAGACTAGCACTGAACACAAATGATAACATTGTGCGGGGCTGAGTTTTCAGTGATTTGTTCCTTTCTATCAAATGTCCCGCAGCTAATTGGCTTTGGAAAAGAATCCGTGCAAAGCTGGTATGGCCCAGTCTGCTTTAATTGGGGTGGCGCCCACCAATAGCTCCTCAGGATCAGGGCAAAGGCGTCCTCCTGCCAAGCAAGGCTCTTATTTACTTGTGTCGCTTCAAAATCTTTTCGTCATGATGGACTGGATCAACCCAATCTAAATGTTTTGATCTGTTACATATGTGGAAAATGAGACACTGGCACACACACATAAAGCAGCTGCTTTCTGAGTGCAATGCCTTAATGGCCTCAATACAGAGCACAGGGCAAGTGAATTAGTCCTCTACCAATGGAGAGTGCTTTACCTTCCTGCCTCTGTGTAACATAGGAAAGGAAACTCAATGCCTGCTTTAAAAGACAGAATTAAGCTAAATGTAACTTGCAAATTGATTAATTTTCTCAGCAGACTGAGATTGATCTGAATTTTCTCTTTTGCACTGTAAGTATTCTACACTTGTCCTGAAACAAGTTAGCTAAAATAAATTAGTCAGTGTGGAATAAATTTAAAGGGACACTGACAGATCCAATTTAACCCGAAATTAAGGATAAAAGCGAGAACAATACAAAATAAATATTAAAAAGTTAGCCTGAAAAAACCCCCAATGCTTCTGTGAGACTTCTTATAAGGAAATAATTTCCATTTAAATAATATTTGCAACCTGCAATCAAGTTCTGTGGTGAAGGTGAAATGTACTTTCAGCTAGATGACACCAGCAAGTCCACTGCAGCTCTTCAGCTGCAACTACCAACAGCAAACAGAAAGCAATGAACAAATGCAATATTTCTAACCAATGATCCAAGGTCAGCTGTTGACAGTTTAAATACATTGCTGTCTTGCTGGCATAGTATTTTAGGGATGACCCATAAACATTTCAAATATTTTAAAAGGCACTTATGGTAACAGACAGTATGATCACTGATGATGGGATTGCTTTTATCCAGAGGACCACATTGCCAGAGGTCCTCCTGAACTGCTGAGCCAACCTGTGCACTTGGAAATCCATATGCCCAACCACCAGCTTCACACACTTGCAGGAATTCTGCCAAGGTGAAGCTCTGTGGGCCTTAAGACCTGACCTGGCATGACTGGACTAAAAAGAAGACAAGAGTTCATTCACATTTGTTTAACAAGCAGTGTAAGCTAATTGGTTTTTGTGCCAATTTGAAATAGTTCCTCAATCTTTTTCCTCTTTCAAATTCATCATCTGATCTGCATATACGCTTAAAAAACCCCCACATTTTCAGATCAGTTCCGCTCAGCAGCACTTTTCCACCTTGCTTTTCATTCCTTCTTTGGTCACAAAGGAATTTAAAGCTCACAGCTGCACAGGGAGCACTGCATGCAGCGTGACTGGTCACAGCACCTCCTGTGATGGGGACTCGGGGAAACATGCGTGCCCTGCTTGCTGTTGTATGAAATAAGACACATGGCATCCATACCATAAATGATTAGCCACCCCTCATTAGACCTCAAGTTGCTAACTGAGCTCAGAACTTTCACATCCTATTTTATTTACGAGACACTTTAAAATAGTACATAAAACTCGATGTGCTGAATAAAACAAAGACAAAGGAATGACAACACTATTGAAGTTCACTGTGGGTGAAGCACCACAAAATACAACATTATCCATGGCTGCAATAATTCAGCATTAAAAGGAGTTTAGTAAGGCCATTGAGCAAAAGGTAGAAAACGGAAGTGCAAGGGCAGTTCTTATAGCAAGAAGTAAATTGATTATATAATCCTGATGGTGATAAGTATGGTGATATTAGCTGTCTTGCTGCTCAACTGGATGAAATACCATGTATTTCACCAGTCTATGGGATTAAAACCTAGAGGTGACAAACTGAATTGGCATTAAGAATAATGTTGGCCTTTGTAATTTTTTTTTGCTCAAGAAACTTACTATATTGAATGGGACAAAACTTACACTTAAAGGAAGGCTTTATTTGTCACACATATGATCTTAACTCAATAAACCAAACAAAGCTTTTCTCTCTCCCTAAATCAGTATAATAATGGTAGTTTTGTTTAAGCTGCTTGTTTATACAAGAGCCTGTAGATATATAGACCTTAGGCTAATCCTATTGCTGAAAGTAAGACCTAAATGAAAACAAATCTTACCAGCAGATCTCTATTTTGAAGACAGCTCTATTCAAATCAGCTATGCTGATTATACTCTGAGATAACCTACACACCATTTAAGGTTGATCACTTTAGCAAACATGAGCTTTGCACTGCAATTTTCTAGTCTTTCATTTTCCAGGATAGCAAAGACCCCTACAACAACTTCATTAGAGTTACACAACTTCAGGCCAACAGACTCTTCAGGGAGAAAGAAACAGATGCAAAAGCTCAATTTAAAAGCTCTGTGTTAGATTCTCCAGCAATGCTGGATTTTAGTTTTCCTCCTCGTTGAAGAGCAGATTCGATTTTCTCTTTTTCTCCTTCGTGCACACACTAATCAGAGCACAGAGTGACAGCAGTTTGACTTTTTCTGGTCCAAATAACATCTACACAAAACTCAAGAAAATGATGTACAAAAACCTGACTATGGTTTTACTCTTCTCAAATGAAATATTATTCTAAGGAATACATAATATCTGTCAGTGATACCGTGGAGAGCAGAAAAAGGGGAAACTGAAAAGAGAAACATGTCTTAAAAGCCAACAGATTTTTTTTTTCAGCATGAAACAAAACCCCTGTCCTAGCAAAAAGTTGGTAAATGCTTGTCTTCTGCAAATACACTGGTAGGGTCCATCACTTTATGCACACCAGTTGCTTGCATGTGGATTTAATTTTTAGAAGAAACTTCATTTTCTCTGTGAAAACATTTTCAAAAGAGAACTGATAAACTCTAAACGTGACATGGTCAACTTCCATTTTCCCCCTTCCTCTACCTTTTTCTACTGAAGTGGACAGAAACAGTCACCACTGAAGAAGCAAGGGTCCCAAGGGATGATTGACCAAAGATATCAGAGCCCACTGCCAGTGGCTTAAGCCCTCCCTGCAACCCTACAATTCCCTGTGACCTGCTCAGATGAGTCTGAGTCCTTTCTTAAATGCACACGCTTGGGTTTGTTTGTGGTTTGTGCAGAAGAAATATTGCCTGGGGTGGTACTAAGTTCTGAAAAGAATTTTCAATGGCAATTTTTGTTTGCTGGAAAGAAAAACTCCATGGTCTTGATAACCCTTACTCCCCCTACAAAGAGATTCCACGACAAACCCTCTGGTTATGGCCAACAGAGAGGTGGGAAAACTGCTGTCAAGCTGCCTGGCCCTTCCCCCTCTCCCTCAACCTCTTCCATGCTGCACACACACCAGGAGGAATGACCAGGCTTGCACTCTCTGCTCACCACAAACTCCACAAGTTTTAACAAGTCTGCTGACTTCAATAGCAGCATTTACTAACACAACACGTGTCTACCAAGTCAGGAGCTCTTTAGAGTAAGGATTATAGATCACCAAGGAAAAATAAAGTTTAAAGAAGGGAGGTGATGGGCTGACTGAAAGGACAGATGATTTGGGTCAGATGTGCACTAAAAAGCTTCAAAAGTCATATTGCTTTTTCTCTTAAACCCTTTGTTTATATGTTCAACCCTGCCTTTCCTCTCTGGTTTCTACCTAAGATCTTACTTATTCCTCTGTACCTATTCTCTGTACTTATTCCTCTTATCTCTCTATGTTTCCCTTCCTTGTCTGGTTCCCACTCCTTGTTACCATAAAACAGTTTGTTTCTCACTCTTTTTTACTCTTTTGTTTACCCTAAATCTTTTTAAAGATTATTTCCTCTCCCTGCTCCCCCCAGTAAATCCATTAGGTGAAGTGATTAATTCATTGTGCTCCAGCAATATGCCAGGGCCACATTTTGAAAGAAAGGGGTGATGTGTCATTGCATATGGGGAATATGAAGGGGCTGAAAGAAGTGACTTTGCCTGCAGTACAGCTTCCATTCAACTCTGTACCTCCAAGACTTGAAGACATCATTTAACTCACTACATTGGTCACCCTCACTGATGTCTTAGTTCACTTGGTATCTCTCTTGCCAGTGACTCGATTTCAAACTGTGGGCTAAAGGCCTCTATTTGGATTATCTCATCTATCTAACTGTGGGACATCAGGAAATGTGCACTGGTTAGAAAGACAGTTATTGCTGTGTAGAATCTCTAGCTCTTCTAACTCAGTATCCAAGACTGAACATGTCAAAGTAAAGTTCAAGGGTACCATGTAACAGTCTACCTCCTCCTGGAAGGAGGACCCCCAGGAAGTCTCACCCCAATTCTATACGTTAGACATTATCTTAAACCTTTCAAGAATGAGGTTTTATCTCCTTCCCAGTGCTCTCTTTGTTTGTACTAGCTACAAATGCTAGATATTTTTGTTATCTACATAAATGTCTAATCCCTCATTCAATTTTGTAAATGCTTAGCTTCAGTGAACTCCAGTGGCAATGAACCCCTTAGACTGATCACACATTGTGTGAAACAACAGGTCTGATTCTGGGAGCTAAGCCAAAGTGGGAAGCTTGTTGATATGGAAAGATATTTTTAATTGGGAAATGAGCATTTAAAAAAACAACGAAAAAACCAACAACAAGCTGTACATATTTTAGTTCTTTGCTGGATTCTTTGTTAGGCTGATGTCGTGACAATTTATTAAGTTTTCTCAACTCCTTGGTCCAGTGGTAAGTCAGGAGAAGTGAGGACGCAATGGTAAGACAAATGCCACTGAAAGAGTGGTACATATATTCTTTTTCTTCTTGACTTATTCATACATATTATTTGTCTGTTTCTTCATAAATGAATTTTCTGGACAGCGTTGCTCTTATGGTACATCAAGGCTCATGAACACAGTACACCAGGGGAAATAAGAAATGGATTTTATTAAGTTTATTAGCAGCTAAAAACATGATACTTCAAGGCTGGAAGTAAAGTAATCCACCTACACAATTTGAGTGGAATGAACATTTGGCTTCAACTACAGCTCATATGTAAAATATAAATCCAGTTTCTCCATTGGAAATCCTCTGGGGTTTGGTTTTACACTACCTTGATCAAACCAAGAATTAAAGTTCAAGCTAGCTTCCATTCCGACATGGCAATATGACCTACATGTTTGTATTAGTGGTGCTACTCCTTCCACACCCCTCTTTATATCAGTATTTCCCCCAGCTTCTTTTTTTTTTAATCTTCCTTTCTTTTCTTTCGAAGTTAAAATGAATTTTAACATTATAGAGATAAGATATTGTGTAGACAGTAGAAAAAGTAATTAAAAAAACCCTAATTACAGAAAGACCCACTTCTAAACAAGGTCCCACTTCCCCACCATTAAGTATGACAAATGGAAAAGATTTGCTACCAGACACAAATGAAGCAAGAAAAAATTGATAATTTTTGCAAGAAAATTCTGAAGCTCTATATAGTTGCTGTCTATCTAAACAAAAAGAAATCATGGAGTTGCATAGTCAAGGCCATATTGGAGAAACTAGACCTGTGAAAATCAGGATTTCTGGGTTCAGGCCTGCCCCAGACACCCAGAGTGCCTCTTGGGGTTTCCTCTGTTCCAGAACTTTGCCATCTGGAAAATGAAAGCAAGGCTCACCTCCCACAAAGGGATGCTGCAAGGCTTGCTCCACATCTACAGTGCTCTGAAGCTCTTGGGTGATGAGAGGTATCTATATCTGAAATATTGTCCTTACACACCTACTACCTGCAATAAATTGCAGTCACACATAATGACTTTTACATTACCAGAAGAAGAACAGACCTGAGATCTTCACAGACCTCACTGTTTGTACCCTGGGAAGCAGCTTCAAAGCAGAAAGCAGAGCTGCTGCTGTTCTTACTGCAAGGTTTTCACACCAAGACTATTGGTTCTGATGGCTTTGCCAGTTTACTCATTCACTTCACTTCCCTTGGCCAGAAGAGGCCCTGTTAATAACCAGATCAGGCAAGCCGAGGTCTCCAACAGATCCAGAATGGCTCAGATCAGTTCTGTCCACTAATGTATCTCAAGTTGCTGTTACTTCCATTGAAACTCAAAGCTTATGATTAGCATGGGATAGTCAGAGGACAACCCCCACTGATTAAGGAAGCAACGGCTCTGATAATCTAATTCTAGCTCTGATAATCTCCTTCCCCTTATTCCAAGGTGTGGAAGCTTTGGTAAATACTCTTCCAAACCTACTGTCATGAGAACAAATGGGAACAAAATTGACAGATAGGTAGGAGACCACATCTGGATACCAAATGAGATAAAGGCAAGGAGGAGCAGTTGTCGGGACTGGATGCTGTAGCAGTGGAGTGCAGAGAGACAACAACAAACTCCTATAAATCACGTGCCCACATACAAGAGGGAGTTAAATCAGCTAATCGCATGTGCCATCACAGGCTGGGTACTACAGGGCAGCTCAGAAAGTCAAACACGCAGTGATGACTCCTTATCTATAAAAGCAGCCATGTTTTAATATATGGTGCTTCACCCCACCCTTTTCAGAAAAGATTGATAAGCAAAATGATGAAGCTTTAATGAGCTTAATTGCAAATGCCTTATGTTCTTGCATTGTTGCCAAACAGCTACTTCAACATCCAGCAGTTTACTTAATAACTCCCCCCCCTCCTCTTCCCTACCCCCTCCAAGCCCAGTAACGTAATTATTCTTGCGGTAACCCCTCTATTTCACTTTTCTTTATTTATTTCCCCTCTCCCCCTCCCCGAATTACTGTAAATGGGTATCTTTGAAAGGAGGGTGGCAGGCAGCTTTTGGTACAGGGCTTACCAAGGAGCCCTCCATCAAAAGGCCCTTTGTGAGCACGCCCTGGACCGAGGCCAATCAGATCATCTTGCTGTCTGTCTCTGAAGAAAATTCGCCCCTGGTATGCAAGCCAAGCCAAGCGCCGTAGACAGGGTGACTGCACTCCTAGTCCAACCTGTCTTAGCTGAGTGAAAAAATGCTGAAGGGAAAATTACCTGTTTGGCTCCAGACTGAATTAACTTTTTAATATACAAGTATGTTTATTATTTTTCCTTAAAAAGTGCCTGCCTATCTAATATATTCATTAATGTTATCTGGTCAGTTCGCTTGAAATATTATGAAAAATGTGCAAATGCAATAAGGTGACTCTGCTTGGAGGCAAAGCAAGATGCATTTTCTAATTATATGACAGAAAACAACATTGTTATTAACAAATGATGGTACAGAGTAATCTTATGTTCAGACCAGTGCAAGCGAGGATGCCTTGCCCCTCATATCCAGTGTAGTGAGAGAAGTGGACAGCCTTCACACCAACTCTTTCCCCATTCACTGACCACCACAAATCGTCAGCATCAAACCTCTGTCAAACCCTCTGGGAGTAAGCTTTCCAACCCTGGTTTCCCAGTGGCACAGTCTCTCTTTCCCAGCAGATTCTCCTGCTCCATCCTGCACCCTCCCAGCCAAAGGGCTCTCCCCATCATACTCAGAAATCTTGCATTTTCACCATCCTTGAGCTGCTTTACAAGTCTGTTAAGAGATTTCCCTGTACTAGTTGGGATTGTAGAGGGAATGCAGAGAGCTTCTGCCTGCACTAAGTTCTTGTTCCTCTTCCCCTGTTCTGCCTGACTCCCCCAGCCTCTGCTACTATCTCGAATTCCTCCCTCTGCTGCCACTTCCCCTCGCAGCTTCTTCCTACTCCCTATGTGCTCTTGACTCTTTTGTTCCCCCTTTTAGAAACACCTTGTAAGTGCCAGACAGGAATTTCCCGACACTATGTACTGCATTAAGCAAGCGATAATGGCAGAAACAATAGAGAATTATGTCAGTAGGGTGCCCTAACAAAAGAGCAGAATTTAAATGAGGACACAGCTTTGGTCTTTGGAATTTGTCCACTATAAATGACTCTTCTTATTTTATTAGCATGTCTAGTTTAAGTGGAACACATTGTAATTTTAAATGGACAATAATAAAGAAGGATCATATGTTCTATTCTTATATGTGCACTTAACATTCCTCGGGGGTTCTGTCCCTCTGCCATCCCCTCTCTTTTCCCCTCCATATTTCTCACTATATTTAACTATTTTTCTTCAATTTGTTTTTTGCTCTTGGAAGAACCTAAAGCTTCTAATGTAGAGCTGTGTAAAGTAAGTATAAAATAGAGTATACAACTGCAGTAAGCTACTTGTGCACCACCTCCCATAAAATGTTTGTTTTCCAAACGCTGTAGAAGAAAACTCAAATTATAGAATATATTTACAAAAGCAGTTGACCTTAGACTCATCCTGGTTGTTTCACTCTGAAAATTTAAATGACACTGGGATCCCTATATTGCTTTTAGTCCTGGTTCAAATAACAAACTGCCAGGCTGCCTTTCAAAGCTGGCCATCACCTGGCAGGAGCAGTTACTTAAAAGTAGTTCCATAAGTTGCCATTCCTTCTTAAAAGGCTGTGCTGCTGTCAAGAGTTTCTGTCTACATGACAGACTTTGCAAACTAATTCAAGTTAAAACAGCCACTGCCTTATTTAAGTCTGGTTCCTTGACAATATAGTCCCACAACCAGTTGAACTGTCACAAAGGAAAGTCATACCATAGGTAGGAACCTATGTCCAATACTGACATCAGCACTACTGACAGTGGAAGTTATACTCATGAAAGGAAAGACTCTTTCCCAAATATCTGTACATTAAAAAATTAGTTACCAGATTTGTAATGATTTTTTCCACTTATTTCTTTTCCCTGTATTTCTTCACAAGCTAATGTCACCCGAAAATTGGGGTTTCAGAATAACAGCAACAATACTGACAAATGTACTGGGAGTTGTGCAAGACAATCTTTCCAAGATGAATTGACTAATTGCAGGACTAGGTTCAGAAACATCCTTCTGTAGCCCAGATCTTGGTTCTTAATCATGTTTCTGACTGATTTCCTGACCATCAACACAGTCCTTACTTACTCCATGCCTCAGTTTTGCAATCGGTTATCAAGCAAACCAAAGCATTGTTAATAAGCCTGATCAAAGCACAGAAATTCTTCAGTAGAACATGCAAGCCCATGCTAAGTGCTGTTAACATCAACAAAGACTTGGTTTAAAATTATGTTCTACTGTGCTCCTGATTTTCATTCACTGGACTGTGGGTTACAGCCAGGGAGACCTATCATTTTTTTGCTGCACACATGACAGGCTCATTTTTGCTTACTTTAACTACGATCAGTTTTACCAGACCCTAACAAAGTTACACCAAACACAGCACTGTTTTTCTTCTAGCAGTGTGCAAAAAGAATAATTTTTTTCCCCCCTTCCAATCTACAATAGTGCCAAGAAGTACTTCGATCAGGTAAGATTGAAGAATTTTGGTAGCCTTAAATCAACTTGGCTAGTATCAAAATACTCTGATTTCTGAAGCACTCATTTGAATTTTAAGGGTCTTTCTGGAATTAATCATTCCGGCACATCACAGAACCAAACACCAACTCATTCTTCTATGCACTAATTTGTCATAGAAATCAGTTCTCTTGACATTGTCTCCTGTACCAATAGATGACACTTGAGAGAATATATGTAAAAAGAGCCACAGATTAAGCAGAGTGTAGAGTTGTCAAAAAAATCTATATTAAACCATAAAAAAATGAAACTTGGCTTTTCTTAGAGATAAGATTTCTGCTCTATACACTAGCTTTCCGTTTCCCAGACATGTTTTTTTTAAAAGGATGCACTATTTGTAAAAAGGAACATGATGAGTAATAGCTATTTCCTGTAGGGATCTGCTCCTCGGTGTGATCTCACATGTTCAGTGCCAGGTGGGGATTGTATGTCCCAACTGGAACCTGCTTAGTCTACAGCCCAGTGCGTGATGATACAAAGAGAATGGAAAAAGTCCTTCAGCTTCAACATGCTTGACATTGCCTCTGCTAAAGGCTGATGAAGAAATGAAGCTGACAATCTAAAGGCAGGATGTGTCTCCACCAACTGTGTACGTGCTAGATTACCACACGACATGGCAACTAATGACCTGAACTTTGCAATAGATGTATCCTTTTTAATACTGCTTCGAGATCTGGCATAAAAGAGCAGTGATAATGCATTGGTATTTTACAGTCACTGGGAAAATTGCCCTCCTGCAAGCTTCTCTCTCTCACCATCGAGTGTTAAGTCCTGTAGAAGGAGCAGCACCCATTTCAGGACCTCCAAGCCCCACACTGGCACACAGGTCCCCACTCTGGAGCTTCTCTTTGTTTGACTTGGACATCCAAGAGCTCTAAGGCCCTTAAAACAGAGCCCATGGAAACTGTAAATACAAAAGGGAAAGAGCATTTGGGCTACAAGGAAACACCCATGGGAAATGTGGTGGCGCAACATATCCCAAACTGTGATACATGCCTCATTAAAGCAGGGGAGCCTCTTCAAAGCAGTCACACAGGTTGGCCCAGAACCTGGGCCTTTGCTGCAACAGCACTTGGTGCCATTTGAACAGCTGCAGAAGTAGCTAGGCTTTTGATTTGATTTTTTGTTTTTTTTAAGTTGTGAATATCCATTTGGGGATATAAATTTTACTTGTGTCCTGGAACGGGAACATGAAATAACTAAGTCTCACAAAATTCCTGTAAGACATATTCCATAACACCCCCAATTTTAGAGACAGAGACAAATGAAGTCAATATCAAACCCAGGGTGTGCACGAAGAGCTCCTACCCCTGTGTTCAAACCACAAGATAATTCCTCTCCTTTCAGGCCCTGATCCAGAGCAAATCAGTTGGAGTCCTTCTATTGAGTTCTCAATCAGCAGTGTAATCACTTTAGCATGTGTCAGGATTAAAACCAGCCCTCCAAATAAGACCATGTCTACACTGAAAATGCCTTACTGATAAAGGAATACCAGCACAGTAAACAGACAAAGCATTCCTGGGGCAGTGTAAACTTACACTGGCAAATCTGCTCTTTGTAGTGGTATAGTAAAATCATCCCCCCAAGCAAAACAAGCACCATTTTGAGGTATAATTGCATCTACATGTGTAGTGTTTGCTCACTGAGAGGTGTCAGTCTGACCAGAACAGCTGTGCTGATAGAAATCTGCAGCACAGACCTGGCTTTATTTTTTTTTAAAAAAAGAAGTTTTAAGCAATTAATAACAATCAACATTGACTCTCTGGTCAAAGTGGTGTCAGTTTGTCTCTTCAGAGGTTTACACAAATTGGTGGATTTAAGAAAGAGAAAAGAAAGGAATTTAACATGGTTACATGGACTTGCCTTGGCTGGTATTTAGAAGAGTGTACAGCTATGGAAATCAGATCTACTGTGTGGAAACACCATTTCTGGACACAAAGCCAGGCTTTGTGAGTTTACAGCTAGATTTTTCCAAGACCCTATTCAGCAAAGTCCTGTAGTCATAGCCTGCTAGTTCCACAGATGGAGGAAAATGGTGACGTGGAAAAGATCTCCCACATGGCCAGCCTCCCTCCAAGGCCATAATGACACACTGCCTCTTGCTGTAGATACAGATTTTCATCTTCTGCTTTGAGAAGTGAGAGCTCGAGATTGAGGGGGAAAAAAAAAGAATGCAGAATACAAGGAATGTACAATGAATACAAATGTAACCAGCCAAAAAGCAGGTAAAAATCTGGCTGGGAAAACTCTTTCAAGGGAAAACACTTTTTCCAGGATACCTTTGAAACACAAGAAAAATCACAGCTTAGCCCAGAAAAGTTCCTTCCACCCTTGGATCACTCTATTAGCTCCTGTTGCCTGGTTAGGTAAAATGCCTGTTTTGACAATTTCTTAATATCCATTTGAATGGAATGAGATTTGACTTGATGATGTGAGATCTGATAACATTATGTGAGGAAATCCTAATTTAACAACCAATCCCTTGAATCACATTTCTTATCCTCAGTGGAATATATTCTGATAACCTAATACAAACTGCCTCTTCCCTTTGCTCCTTTGCATATGCCCAATGCAATCTCTGCTCTGTCTGCTGAGCCTCATCTTCACCCCTGACCAGTCTTATCTCTCCACTCCCTCCTGCACTCATTTCACCCAGGGTGTCCGATCTACTCAGTTCCTGCTGTTGGCCACCTTTCTTGCTGGATTTCCAGCAGCCAAAAGGCTCGTTTCCCCGTGGCATCTTTGCAGACACCATCTCTAATCCTTAATTTCTGCTACGTCCCCCTCCTCTGTGGTTGTAATCTTTCTGAGCCTCCATTCTTTCATCAACTCAAAGACCAGTTTAATTTGCCTTTTCTTCACCCTCCACCAATTTACAATCGAGAAACCTTCTCCAACACAGGAGCTGGAGAAGACATGCCAGTGATGCTACCACAGCCCCTTCTGACTCTAAAGCCTCTCATTCTCACCTAAGCACTGACATTTTCTTTCCATACCTATACCCCAACTATCATTCTGTGCCAGCCAGTATTGCATAAATAATTTTTCCTTTCCTTGTTCTCACAAGGAAGAATTAGTTAAATAAATAAACAAAACTGGAGACTTGGCAATCTCTTGTTTACTACAGGCTTTGCCCCCTTAGCTTCCAGTTTTTCCAAACTGTCCAAAGTTAATCAGGTACAGACTACTTCTCTACTCCCATACTCTAATCAGAAGGTTGTGCTTACTTGCTAAACACCACTTCAACTTCTCTTCTTTAAAACATCACACTTCATTCCTGTGTGAACCACACAGCCTCCATTCCTTGGCAGAGACATGGCCCTAACACTTACCCAAGAGGAAGATGAAAAATGAGATGACTGTTTCCTAGCTGTGCATACTTGAGAAAGAAATATGTATTTTCTTCCCTCCCTTTTGCCTTGCTGAGCCCGTTGCAGTTGTGATGACATGTTGGAGGTGATTAGGCACTCAGTTTGGATGACACACATAACTTATCCATGTGGCCAATAAAACCTCCACACAACACCTCCCCATCCACCTCTACAGATCCTCTTGATTCCTACCCTAGGCTTCAAAACTCAGGGAAGTTATTTATGCTTAAGTGAATTAGCTTGCTAAGAATTTCTCAAGTGGTGTGCAGTGAGCCAGCAGTTTTCTTCCACAAATGAGAAAATAAGTAAAGGGCTCTCAGAGCTCAGTGTTGCTGAAAACAAATTGCCATGGCTAATTTTGGCCTGATAAGTGCACTAAGGATTCTCTACATTTCCCATACAGGTCAAGCTTATCAGTCCACACTTGTTCGTGCAAAAATCTCTTTTCCTATCTTTGTTTCTGCCACTTGTCTTATCCTGTCACTCTCCTGCAGTGAGTGTACTGGCTGGGCACTTCAGTAGCCATTTTTGCAAACACTCTTATTCCATTACAGAAAGATATTCACACGCACACACAAATGACAGTAGACTTCAGTATAGTGCTTATCACAGAGAAAGGACAAGACATCCTAGTGTACATACTGCATTGCATGCTGCCTTACACAAAGTGATCTCTTTTTCAGCAGCTTTCCTTCTGGAAGAGACAGGCAACATTTCAATTGAATCCTTTAGAAAAAAAAAAATTCTTCATGCAAAGGACAAAGAGAGGGAGGGAGAAAAGTTATCCATTATGATGGATAACTACAAAGGTAGCACTTGTAATTTCCTCTCACTCCTGAGCCCATGGGTCATGGACTTGATCGGGGTTGGATTGTCCTGCGTTTCAAGGCTGGGGTTGTTAAACTGCCTGGCTGTGGGCAGAGCACACCAACCTGCTGATAAAGTCCTTTCCTTTCCAAAGCACGGGAAAAGAAACTAAAGAAGCAAAACCTGGACAGGGATTTTGAAGAGAGACACCCTAATTTCAGGGGATTAGGATTTGCAGGTGGGAGGTATTTTATGGAGTTTTACAGCTCCTGGGAAACTGGATATGTGCTGAATCACACAGGAATGGGTCAAAGTAACTCTGCTGGACGTAGGCTGAGTTTGGTGCTGATCCAGCTGTTGCAAAGCACTGCTTGAAGTCTGAAGGGAAGTAAAGAACTGGTAGAAGAGTGGAGATGAAAAGCCCTGCTGGGAAGAGAGGTCTTCTAGGCACATAGGGATGATAGAACCATAGGCAGCACAGTGAGGGATCTTCATCGGATGTAAGAAGCTTGTTTTATGGTTCCCTGGACCTCCTAAGAGGTAGGAGAGATTGTCTAAACCTCCACAAGTGAAGGAAAACCACAGAGGCAGAATGTGTGACATTTTTCCTTCAAATTCAAATCATTCTATAGCACATTTTCCCACTGTGTAAGTCAGAAGTGCTAACCACCTAATCCCTGAGGAAAGAAGAGTTCAAGCACTGAGCAAGGCGCTTTTCTGAAACTGGTTTTAGCATTTGCTTGATCCAAAGCCATAATTCAAGTAGCATCATTTTTCTTTTTAAGTAATGAATGTTTTATACTGGAGAAATTTCTGGAGATGACTGCTTTCCCATCAATACTCCTTTCCCATTTTTCATGCCCAGGGGAATGCCAGCAGTTGTCCTCTATTGTAGATTTTGAAGCTCAATAAAGATAAAAGTATGCAGGAAGGTTTAGTTGGCATGCAGGCTGATTCTGTATCTATATAAATGCCTATCAGTGCAATATATGGATAGCTTTACCATCTTTGACACACTCAATTTTGGGGGCAGAAAGAAACATTGACAGAAGAGAAAGTAAGGTTCACTCCATGTAATGGAAGAATTCAGTCTACAAGTCCAAGGAGGAGGGAGAATTATTGGCCCGCTTAATAAGTTGCTGAGGTGTTCAGAAGATGTGAAATTTCTCTAAGTTCGGGATTCCAGTTAAAAGTATTTCACACTTTACAATTCCTGGGCAGGCCAGTCTGTTTGCACAGATTCTGGCTGCTGGGAGTCCAGATCTCACATTAGACCATTTGGAATTTATTTAACACGTGTCACACAGAACGCAAGACTTGCTTCAGAAGAAAAGGCAAATCACTTGTAAGTGTGCATTTACAAGATCAGAAGTCACGAAAACCATGCTCAGTGCTTGTCAACTTATTCAGGGGAAATTGTGTAATCAACTTAACACAGCAGTTATCCTTTACCTCGAAGGTCAAGTTCATATGTCACCACACTTGGCTATTAATCACTCAGGAGGAAATACATCATTTTTATTTAAATTAAGCTATACAAAGTTTGGTTAAGTCTGAATTCAGATATCCTCTCTCTCTTCCAGAGAAGCTGCAAAAGCCAGACTTTCTGTAGTTTTGGAGAAAAAAAAGAAGGAAGAAAAAGAAAGAAAACTGAGAGAAGGTTGCTAAACTACTTATCTCCTCATCACAAGCTGTTAAGGAGACAGGTAGCTAAGCCATTCAACACTCTTTCTTTTCATCTGTTCCTATGTTTTTCTTGAACAGTTTGGATCCCACACCGAATTTCTGCTACTGGCATTTTTTCCTTCTACTTCCTGCATTTCATCTCCTGTGCGATTCATGGCAACTCATGAAATGAAGCAAAGGGAAAAAGTGACTGAGGGTCACTTTGTGACTAGGCATGATGTTCTCTCTTGTCCAAAGTCAGTAGACGGCACTTCTGGAAGACAATGTGAAAACATCTTCACCCCAGTGTGGTGCCTGGAAACACACTGAGTCCTTCACACTCTGAGTACTGTTCATCCTAAAGGCTCCTCTGGATAGTGATCCAGCTCATTAAATGAAAACTACTTACATTCCCCTGCCTGTTCTTCCAAAATCTCATATCACAGTATTGTAATTTTTTTTAATAAATATGCCAGAAAACTGACAATAGTTCAGATCCTGTCTCGCCACCATATCTTTCTTTACTTGGACTTTCCCCGCTATGAATGATGCTATGCCATTTTTATTCTGGGATTGTTTCAGAATCTGCCACTTTGGGATATCTGTCCTGTGCATTAGGTTGCATCTGGTTACACTCCAATAATGCATTCTGCCAGGTCAAGGGTTTTTCTTCCCTGGGAATTGATTATGAAAAGTCTTCATCTCCAACATGTACGGCCACTTCTCATTTGCTGCCTACATGCTTTTCACTTTCCTGTTTTTAAATGGGTTGGGAATGCTAACAAAAGAGATAATCTGCCTTTGTGGGTATTCCCATAATTAGCAACATGCACATCTGGATAGAGTTTCAATAGTCCACTGTTATTCAAACAATTTGTAATCACACAGACTGTGTAGTGAACCAGCAGACCGGAGCATATAGCTTTTCATTATTATGTGGTATACAGTACCCATAATACACAAATAAACTCAAAACCTGCAGCAGCAACAATGACACATTCTGTGTGGCCTTATTCACCGAACAGCTATCTAAGAAGTCTTTATCGAAAAATGCAACACATCCACTAATTATTCGGGGTTTGTAAGTGGGCAGGAAGTGTAGGAAAATCTTGCTGCATCTGTTCAACATTCTAAAAAGCCAAGTCGAGCAGCATTTATAGGATTTAAAAAATAAAGACTATAAAAACCTAGGGCTCAGAGCGTAGTTATGTGGGTGCACAGTACTGCATAACATGTAACAGTAGTCGATTTTACAGGATATGTAACAATACACACCAGCATAGCCAAAGGCAGGATCAAGCCCTTAAAATTTTATATTGTGATTCATGCTCAAAGATTTGTTTCAGCCTGGATGCCATGACTCATATTCTCCATTCCCCCAGTGCTTCACCCCCTCCTTCCCCACGACCCAAGCTAACTTTTTATTAAAATGCTCTGGATGCAGATTCACTTGTTTAAGCCTAGTATTTATGGATTTCATCCTCCAACCTGTACTCACAGGAGCTACATCCACAAGGACCGTGAGACTGGCCTGTCTGGAAATGTTTACTGCAGAAAGAAAAGAGATCTATTCCTGCAGAGTTACCTTTTTTCCCCAAACCTCACTTTGCATCCTCTGCAGCTTACCTGAACAACTCTGAGTTTGGGTGAGGTTGAAAATGTTTATTTCTAGCAGAAGGAGTTTGGGTCCATATTTGCTGTGGAGCCTCTTAGGGCTTTTGATGAAAAGATTAAAACAGAGATAGTATTGAGCTTTCCATCATGGCCTACTGCTCTGGGATAAAGGATATTTCAGAGCATTCTAAAATGAATATTCCCTGCTAACCACCCCCCCACACCTTCTCCAAATCCTCTGAAATGCTTTTTGATTGATGTTATATACATCAAGGGTTGTTAAACTGGGTTGTAGTAAATACTCACGTGTATTTATCCTTTAAAAAAACCCACAAAATTTGTGTATTTACCACAAAAGCTGATATTCACCAAAATCTGACATCTGCACATGGCACACATTCTGGCAACACAAATCTACATGACAATTATCTGGATGTTTTGACTAGCTCCTAGTGTTACAGATCTAGGTGGCATTGACAATAGATGTTTTCCAGCCAATCCCACACTTTTTCAACCAAATACAAGCAAACAATTTCTTCTTGTATGTGACAACACATTCTTATTTCTCAAAGGTATTGTACGGCTACATTAATGCATGAGAAATGTGTTGAGGTGATGAGCTGAAAAACACAATGAAGGTGCCAATCAAAACTTAGAATCCTGACAAACACTGAAGAAATTCAAACCTTCATACAAAAGCTGAAGCTCAAGGCCCATGTGAAATAAAAAAAAAAAATCATGTAACATAAGAAGACCTATCTTTGATAAAAAAATTACACTTTTTTTCATATGAAATCTGAGTTGTTTCATTTTTCAAAAGTAAAATTACAATAAGCAATAAAATCTCTTGCACAAACTGCAGGGTGAGTTGATTTTGAATATAACTAAACAATATATCAGTGAAGTATTCCTTTCAGCTTCCTGGAGACTTGTATATTGCCAATTTATAATTAGTTGCAGATTTTCAATTACTTTCTAGCTAACAAAACAGTTTCATTTGCATTGTTTACTTGCCACTTAACTTAAATTGTACCCAAATTGGTTATTTTAAAATGTGACACAGATTTTCAGGGCCAAAGCAAATTCTATATATTTTAATGTAACAAGCATCTGTATTTCAGTCTTCAGTGATAAAAGTGTACAGGATTTGGCCAAAACTCAATCAACTCCATCACAATCTCAAAATGCCTCCTGTGCAATTTGTCAAAAGCAGATTTCTTGGCAACAACACATAAAACTACAGCAATGCATAATGAAGAACATAATCTCGGAAAATACTCAAAGTTTGTTTTGTGTACTAATTGAAACTGGGAAACCACTGTAGGCAAATTTAAATTCAACAGAAGATCAAAGAAATTAACCATCAAAATATCATTGTGCTACCATGCTTAAATATAGTACACTGCATTGAGTCTCATTCCTGATAGCCCCATTCATCAGGAATATACTAAATCTAAGGTTCAGAAATTTGGGGATAGAGTGACTAACTGGAGGGATTTTATTTGGTGCTATTCAGTACCAGGCAGACCTCAGCTAACTTTGTTACATGATACTCTTTATGATAATGCACCCTGCTACGAGATTTAAGAACTGGCTGTCGGCAGCAGTACCCTGTGCCAAGAGATTCCTATCACCAGGGGAGAGAAGTGTTCTCCACTCCTTCTTATTCCACACAGACATTAAACACAGATGACTTTTGACTTCCAGGATAGCAAGTGCAAGCCTCTGACCCGCCTTTGTTGTATTCCTCACTCCGTAATTGATCACACTTCTCCTCCCCACATTAAATAGTCACAGGTTTTAATTTTTTCTCATCCAGAATTTTCTATTCAACATCTCTAATTGTTCTGAACATTCATCCATCTCTGCTAGATGATGGGGGAGGACACCTGTTATCGGGGCCAGACAGCCTCTTGAAGATAAGGACACCACCAGGCATGGAGCAAACCTTCCCATCTTTTTCTGTTACTGCACCTGGAGTTGTCCTCATAGACCTAAGTGGGACGTCACCAATGTCACTTTCTTGATGAGTTATGACAGATTCAGGGCTTACAAGTTTGCTCTAACTGTATGCATATTTTGTGGCATATATTTATTTTACTTCTTCTGTGAAAAATCTTATTCAAAACCATGTTATCTGGACTAGTCTAGGTTTGCACAGCTGTTCTAAAATTTCTTCTTCTCCTCCTCGGCCCTACCTCAGGCCAGAGCTGCCTTGGCCTTGGAATGCCTTGATGCCAGCCCCAGCAGAGATCATAGTGTCTTTGCTCCACTGTGGCAAAGACAGATTGCAGTAAACGGGTAGATATGCCGAGTTCAAAGGATGGACAAAACTTCCCTGAACATTTTAGACTGAAATTTGATTTTGCTCCTGGATTGGGGCTGGTGTGTTTCATGAACTGCGCTGGTTTCGATTAGTTGGTGAAACAAGCAATTCATGTTTTTTTCAGTAGAGAAGCATCTTTTAGGGGAAGTGTTATTGCTGTTCTTCCCTCCATTTTCCTGTTTCTTTTGCTTTTGAATGTATCATGCCAGCACTAGAGCAGTCTCTATAACACAGATACTCAATACTAACCTATACTATTTTCTAGGGAATACTACTTAATCATATTCTATGCGCAATAGCAATTTAATAAAATATAGATGTTAAAAATAACGAAGTCTACCATTCCTAGCCCCACTCCTGAACACCCATTATTGTCTCCTTCCAGCAGTAAGAAATGGGCATTTAATCTTACTTTTAACTTTCAGTCTTTAAATCAGTTTTAAATCCATGACAAGACTTTACATCCTACCCCATTGTTAGCAAGATTCCTTAATTGCCTCCTTTAAAAGACTTTATCCAACCCTTTTGAAAGTTTAAATAAATTATATCCACTGGTTCTCCTTTATCCATTATTTGTTAACTATTTCAAAGAAATCTGACAGGCTATAGAAATCGTGCTGATTTGTCCCCATCATATTATCCTCATCTAGGTCCTTTATAACTTGATCTTTAATCATTCTCTCAACCATATTTCTTTACACTGAGGTGCCTCCCAGGTTTATAATTTCAGGATCACCCGTAACACCTTTTTGAAAGAAGAGGAACAACGTTGATCACTCTCCGCTAAAACTCCTTTTTTTTAAATAATGCACTGTTGCCATTTGTTGGTTGCTCTGTTACCAGCAGTGCTTATCTACATTTATGACCTGTAGGCTTGATTACTGCATCTAAATATATTCAGAGGTAAATTTGGCAAATCTGAAAAATCTGCAACTAGTACACACACCCACAGACCACCTCAGGAGCTGGACTTGTCAGAAGTACATCCCCATGGTACTCTGCTTTTGCCACGGGTCCTCTACAGAGCTGAATGCAAGTAACGTCTCCATCCTGACATTCAGTACCCTCACAGGACGGACCCACGCTTCCAGTGAATGAGACAACCTCCTGCAACACTGAACTACGCCCTTCTCCGAGGATCTGCTGTAGGATCAGTCAGCAACAAAGGTGAGGCTTGCAAAACTCAAAAGACAGTTGTCTCAGAGGCTGGTGCAAGAATAAAATTAACTTTTGCAACAGAGGAAAGTAACAGCAATACTGTATCATATTCCCAACAAACAGCAGAATTTATTTCTTGAGTTTTAATTAATAATAGAAATAAGCATGCCCAGATCTTTGTCAGACAGTCAGTGGTGCAGCTAAATACGGAAGCGAGATATGTACATTCTTAAACTTTAAAATGCATAAGGCATGCAGATGCTATTTTGACAAGAGAGTGAAACCTAAAAACCTAGAGAGCTATTCCTCTGAGTTTCCTCCAAACTCATATCATTGCCATACAGATCCAATTATCTATTACAAATTAATTCTTCTAGTCCTTCCAGCACATTTTTTATCCCTTTGTCTCTGTCAGAACGCTGCTGTCACTACTTGCAAAGAAAACTAATGGAGGAGGTATTTCCCCATTGCCTAGTGATGCAAACAAATAGTCTAGCTTTTCTACACTCTCCTGCTCATCAAGCTGAACTGGGTTTGACAACTGGAATGTATTAATTAAACCCTTGCACATTTAAGAGTAAAAGAATCACTCTGCCAAATAAAATGGGACAATAATGAGGACAGCATTGGAGCATCTCTACTGAAAAGTTGCCACATTTCTAGACATTCATTCACCCACTCATCCTTCCCCCTCCCCCATGATCGCCAGTTTGGTATGAAGCTCAGAAACAAGTGTAACAGCAAGCAGTGGAGGAGATAATTGAGCGCAGTGTGTATTTTTTAATTTCCCTCACTAACGACATGAAGAATTGGCTGTTTCTAAAAGGATCATGTATTATTTCTTTCCACTATTCTTAAGAAGCAAAAGCATAAGGCTAAGAAAGGAGTCCGCGCTGTACCATGCAAACACTCAGAATCAAGGCCATTTTGATCTGCTCAGGAAAGGCATTTACCATCACATACAGGGTCTCAACAACCCTCTTCTGGGTTTTACAAATTGCTTCCACTATGGAGTGTCCCTTGCTTTTGTAGAGTAGGATGCATCTGGGGAAAACACCGCTTGAAGGCTTAGCTGCTACAACAAATGGACCTCAGTGCACGGCAGGAGGAGAGAGCATACTCAAAACTCCCTTTCCTGCTTTCTAGACTACAGCTCAGGACACCAGATTGCAGTTGCAATTCAGGCAAGCCCAGCTGTGGAGAGTCACCTGGAGTAATTGGTGTCGTTGTCAGATGGCCATGAAGAGAAAGCCTTGTCACCACATCCTCTAAAAGCACTGCACGGCAGGGTTTTCCAAGGATAGCCTGGAAGGGAGAGCAAGGCACCAGACACTTGGAAACAACTAATTGCTTGAGTGAGAGTGTAAACTTAATAAGTAGGCCACACAGATCACATCTTTACCACCAACATGCTGAACCATTTATAAGAAAGTTTTGTAATTCTGCATAATTAAGTCTTTTAATAATGTAGATTTGAAGACTACAGAGCCACTGCACTTAAGGTTGATGTTATTTTAATTACATAGAAAAGACATAATTTGGGAAGAAGCCTTGCTGTTTATTACATTTACTTCTGTCAAATAACTTATAATTGTGTGCCAAAGTGCCTGAGAAAAGTATTGCGGGTTTTTTTGCCATTTTTAAACAGCTTATGCCACTCGAAAAGGATTACTTCCTTTGCAAGTTGCTGTTTCAACTGAAAGGTAGCAATTAATTAAGTCATTTACATAAAACTGTCTTGGATCAGCTACCTACAAAGATAAAGGCTGAAATCTACCTTCTAACTGAACAAATAAAGTTTTAAAAATAAATATATGTTGGTAACTATCTGTAATAATACAAATTAGGAAATTTAGCTGATAAAATGAATATGTCAGAAATTAAGACTAAATTCTTATCATCTAAATTGAATAGGAACAGTCTATCCAAAAAACCATTCTTCTAATTTATCTTTCATTTATTGTCACATTACACATCTTTATATCATTTGATGTCTTGCCATATCACATGATGCAAAGGCAGAGGAGGTGGAAAGTGTACTTTAAGCAATGTCCTTATTCTGATCAGGTTTGGTTTTCTTTTGGCTGGGGATGGACAGGAGAAAAAAGAAAAACCTCTGTTTTTCACGAACAGTCATTATACAGAGCAGGGAATGATAAATGATATCACTTAGCAAAATAACCTGGGGTACTTTAACACACACAGTCAAAAGTAAGATGTTTATTTGTCTAACTAACTGTATGCAATGTATATGAGTTCATAGTATACCAATATCTCAAGCAAAATAAAACAGGTGTGTCTTTTATTGCAATAGTTTTAGAAGTGGAAACACAGTTTAGAGCAAAATCATGGTCTCTCTAGCATTTAACTACAATCTATATTTTTTGCACTGTGCGTAAAAGAGGAAATTGTACCAAAACTTCTTATGCCAATGGTGAAACAGATTTACACTGTAGGTTTGCACTGCTGCAGCTACAGCAGCACAGACAGAAGGACCCCATGCAAAGTAATTTTTATGTCCAACCTCTAGCACAGAAGGTGGTTTCTCATCCTCCACCTGTGTGGTGGTTCAGCTGATTAATGGTCTGACTATGACAGCTGTTACACATGCAAAACTTGCACTGATGTGAGTGGTGGGGTTTTTTTGTCTGCATAATGACTCGAGGACACAACTCTGAATCATATCACACATTCTGAGTCAGGTCTCTTCCTTTCCTAATTATTGCATTCTTTGCTAATGGATGGCATACATTTTCTTCCAATATATCTCGACCAACTGTTCTTGCCAGACATAAATCAAGCTTATAAGACTAAAAACAATCTAGAGAGATTTTGTATTAAAGCTTGCTATGTCTATCTCCAGGCAGAAATTCAGGATCTCAGAAGCAGCTGAGATTGGTTATCACACACGTTGTGTCTGCACTTACCAAACCAGATCTCTAAGACTTATGAAAACATTTATGTATACAATTTGGAGTACTTGGTGGGAGGATGCATCTACATAACAAGAAGCACAATGGTAAGCATTCACAAGGGCCCAAATCAACAAGAGATTTCATGCCACAAATATCCCAACCTCAATTTTTGCTACTGAACAATAATAGGACAATTATTCAGTCAGGATTACTGGGTTTCTACATCTGGAAACAGCAGGGCAGGTAAGCTCTTCAGGGCAGAGGACAGCACTACTTCTAAGTTTACGCAGAGCCTCCACACTGTGGGCTGCCATTTGAAAATCCAAACAGACAAATACCTAGCAAATAATCATTTAATATAATGCTGTCTGATCCTTGACTGCAGTCTGATCCTTGATCACGATCTGATCCTTGACCTCAAAACTTTATAACATTTTGTAAAATCATCTGAACCGAATTACTGAACTAAACAAAATTTTTTTCCCTTTAACTATATAGCAAACTTGTTCTCTGTGTGGAATTCCACCCCTTCCAAGTCCACAGCTGAGTTGCTGCTGTTGGACTTTAACAGTCGTGCACAGGATTTGCACCTTCTTGTTATGCTCTTGCCTACGGGGGCTTTCCAGCTGGACCCACAGAATGTGAACCTGGTGCCCAAGTCCTTTCCCCATGGACCAGATGGGATTTCCCACCTGGAGGAACACTGGAGGCAGCTGTTAGCAATGGCACTGAGTCTGGGCAAGGCTCAGAGGAACCTGTGTGCATGCTGTGTGTGGAGGGTGTAGGGTAATTAGGGAGGATGTGCCAGTGATGCAACACCCTGAGGAGAGCTGAGCTGCCAATGCGAACAGGTCCCACGGCAGAAGAGCAAGGTGGCTTAGTCAGTGACCAGCTGCTGGTCACAGAGAGACACTGGCTCCCCATCAACTCTCACACTACATCACTTTCAGGAGCTGCCAGGCATCTGTGTTAGTGATTTCTTCAGCTCCAGTCTACCAGGTAAATGTGACAGGCAGTCACTGAGGCATTTTACAGATTAAATAGAGTATCTCTTGCCCTGTTTTTATAGTTATTTCAAGGAAACATTTCAAAATAGGATATAACAACAGAGAATTGCACATCTAACATTATAAGCAAATTATAAACACCTCTAGAAATACACCTTTGCACAAGCCTGCACACACGTAAACCAAAGCATAAATACAAAGACGTAAGTGCACTACAGAAGATATTATTCACAAATGCACATAATATAAAAGAGAACATGTCACTTCTTGATGTAATCTTCACTACTAGTCTAAAATTATCAATCAAATAGGATGCAAAAATCTGAAACAGTACAAGGAAAAACCTGTTTTCTTTTTTCTTTTCTGCTTCTCTTTCAAACAGTGTTTCAGAAAATCTCTTTGCATTTTATAACTTCTCACAAAATTGAAATTAAGTGTCACCCAGGTAAGTTTACTGATCCCTGGCATAACAAATATTACGTAGGTTCTCTGCCTCTGTGAGAGTGCACTACACCTGCTAGTATGTAACACTTTCATTTTATGCTCAGCACGTAAGGTATGATGACACAGTCATTGCAATGAGAACCCTTATGCATCGTGTGTGATCATCTCATGACAATGGAAATAGATAGCAGATAAATCCACTCACCATATTACAAAAACAGAACATACATACAATACCATCCTCCCACACTTCATCCATCCATCCTGTATCATAGTCACTAGTGTTAACATGATTAATAAAACACAGTTTGGCCAATAACAATCTGCTTTTACTTTCACCAGGAAGCTCATCTTTCCTCCTTTGCCGATGTCTCTTTTATTGTTCTCCACCTCTGGTTCTAGCAAATGGCACCACTTTGCAAAACGCTTAGAGATGCTTCATCTGTGGAAGATGCCATGCTGAATAAACCTCTACATTGCTTCACTCTCCATGTGTCAAAAGTGAGATTTCTTCTGCCACTAATGACAAGTGTCTTCTAGAAGAGACAAGCCTAACCTGAGGAGCTATTCAAAGGGTAAATGCTATCTGTGTTTAAAAAGAAGATCTACCCTTAGCAGAAAATCTGATATGTTCTTATTTGCAGGAATATAATAATTTCTTATATCAAGATTGATTTGAACAAGAGAAAAGAACTCTACCACAGCTGCATTTTTTACACCCAAGGTTTTAACTTTACACCAAGAAGTTAAGACCACTGCTGCACATGTATAAGGCTGCATCTCCAGAATGATTCATTTCTCTGAAGTCTAGCTAGAGACTGGCCAGAGGTAAGCAATTCAGTTTTAAGGAAATTTCCATTTTTGTAGCTCCTGGATAATTATTTAGATGTATCTATTAAATTACAGGAAGGAGATAGTCTTACGAAAGAAAGATCATTAGCTCTGAGTTGCTCCTCCTATTGCTGTTGATTTCTGTGATGCAACAACCTTTGGCAAATATACTTGAAACTATGTCACACTTGTCTCCTTCTGTGGATGTAATGCCTGTGAAAGTTTTCTGGTATCTGGAAGTTGTTTTCATTTGTACTCATGGAACAGGTAGATAGTAGTTAAAAAGTTTCCTTATTGCCTTTACAGAAAAATGAGTTTGAGAAATCAATTCTGGAAATGAAATTATAATTCAGTTTCTACTTCTACTGTGCCCTAGATGACTTAGACATTACCTCATTGACAAGGATCAGAAAGAAACCACTGTTTCAACTTGCCAAGCCTGTGGCTAGAAGTGACATTCTAAGTCCGATCTTAAGTAACGATCCCGAAGTAAAAGGCTATATAACTAATTACTAATCCCCAGAGCTGCCTGGGCTATAGACGGCACCATCATGCACTATTTATTTATTTGGATGAAATTCTGTATCAAAATATTTCAGCAGGACTACAGTGACCTGGCAAGATACTATAGGGATGGATGACTTAAATATGCCACACATCAGACAGTCTTAACAAATCTATGACTCTCAAAATGTTAAAACATACGAAGCTACTTATCAAAAAGCAAAACATATCACAGATTTTCTTTCTGACTTTTTTAACTTTAAGAACAGTATATAAAGAAACAATATTGCAGAGTCTTAATTTTTCATCAACTAGCTCTATTCCTAATTATTCCCATATTTTATCCTCTGCAGATGCCAAAGATAAAATAGAGACATAATTAAATGAAAAGCAAGGAGGAGATGTCCTGAACCTAAATGTGTCTAAGATAACCTAGTTTTTGGAATCTAAACAAATGCCTCTTTAAACATTTCTTCTGCAGTGTGCCTCACTTGGAAGCATCTTCATTTCCATGTGAAAATCACAAAACTGAATCCCTGACACCAACGCAACTAAGACCTCAAGAGCTTTTCTTCCTTAAAATGTACAATCATTTCTCACTAGCTGACATTAGCTGTTGACCTCTGTGATTTGTTATCTTCGACATAGAGTACACAAAAAGCTTTAGAAATTCCACATACAGGACCATCTGGTTAGTGTTACCCCATTTATTCCATTCTTTTTCCATTAAATGTTTGAACCAGAAGTATACGAAACACTAATAGTAAGTAGAATGTTCAACAAATGTTAATGACTGACTAAAACTTATCACATTTTTCATTCTAAATTCCTCATGGAAGAAATCTGTTTTCAGAAATCTTCATCATTTGAAAATTTTCTCACTGGCCTGAAGAACTGATAGTTTTCCTTTTTTTTACAATACTTGTCAGTTATGTGTGTGCAGAATTCAAACACGGAGAGTTGAAATGGTACACGTTTTACTTGTGCACACCTTACAGCTGCTTAAGTCCTGTGATAGGACTACACCTCCTTTGCTTCGTGTGTTGAATAGGAAAGGTATGTGCTGGCTTTCGAGTGCACGGCAAACAATATTCCATGCCCAGGTGCACAGAATCCTTCTCTGAAGTTCACATATGGCAATGAGTAGGAATCCATTTTCTCCTCCTACAAAAATTTTCCAAGTCGAGATCAGTTTGCAAACCAATTATATGATAAACCAGAGGAGAAATGGACACAAACTCATCCCACGCTAGAAAAGGCAACAGATAGTTATCATGATGCCCTGTGATCTGAAAGATCAACATCACAGAACCACAGAATATTCTGAGTTAGAAGGGACCTACCAAGATCCTGTTCTGTAATTCAGACTGAAGACTCACACTTCACACATCAGCTGAAGCTTCTGTCTACTCACCCTTCTACAGAAGGTGTCTCTCTTTCTCCTGTTGTAATCATTCATTTCCAAATTACAGCTATTCATTACAGCAGACATTTTGATCCCCCCCCCAGCCACCCCAGACATAGCCACATAACCATTTGGATGGATGAGAAAAGGGCACTGGACACTAGGTCTGTATATATCTCTTTCATTCTCCTTTTGACCAGAAACTCTTTGTCAAATGTGGTACAAAAGTGCACAATGGTAGTATTGTATGGTTGATTTTTGGGGGGGGTATGTGTCTAAAAAATCTCTCCCTATCTATGCTGAAACGGCAACATTCTCATCTGTGCATATGGGTATATCAGATAGCATTCACAGGACTCAGGACTTTCCAAAAATGAGAACTGAATATCGGGCAGTTTATCTCTCAAACCCAGGACAATTCCCAGGCACTGGTGTGGGGAAACTGACATGTTCCAACTCAGTTTTTTATTCTAGCAGTTAGCAATTGTTCCTCAAGCTTTAGAGCTCCCCTCAAACTTTCCATTCCAGACTGAAAAGAATAAGTCAGGCCCTTGTCAGGAAGAGAAGCTGCTCAGCATATCAGGCAACACCTGGAATAGGATGGTATTGCCATTTTGAGGGTCTAGTTATCCTCCAATGCATTGACAGGCTTCCAGTGATTGACAGAGTCAAGGGTGGGCCCTGAGTTTTTGTGCAACTACATTACATTAAATAAAACATATTTTAGATTGACTCCCTCACATTTACGTGCATTATAGAAATGTATATAACGTGCATTCAGGGTAGAAATATATTATAGGAGCGCACCTATGTTCATCATGTCAGAGAAAATTTTATAAACTATTTTCATATTTGCAGCAAAACAAAGCAGCATTAGATTTCCAAACCAACGGTAACCCCTCACTGAGTCTATATGTGTTGCAAGAGCAAAGTAAGAACAGGATGATGCATGGCTTGAGAAACTGTTAAGGAAACTGAATCTCCTTTCATATCATCTCAGGTTCATCTTTTCAAACACTATTATAAATTAAAGAGTATAATGAATTTTGTCATGGGTGGGGGTTTGGTTTGAAGAAACAATACTGTGTTTGATTCAAGAATAATCAATTGAAACCTATAATACCAGTGTGCCAGCTTTTTTAAATTAACTGACCACAGCTAGCAAACAGCTATTAACATGGTGACTGTGTGGGGATACAAAGATATGCAGTGTCTGTGCTGCTGAACCACAAAGTATTTTTAAAAGAAGAAAAAACTAAAGAGGATGACCTTCCCCTCCCCAACTGGTCACTAAGACAATGAACTTATTCAATCTTTACAGTCTTTTGTGCTTCTTTATAGGAATATTCCACCAATTTTCAAAATTATAGCTGGTGGTTGGCTTAATATGATTTGTGTGTTAAACAAATGACAGTGTTCACAACAGGGCTAAGCATTACATTAAACCAGTGATTAGTGCACCCTTGTATATATATGCCACATGTCAAAACCATCATACATCTTTGAAATTGATTATAAAATCCTCTGTACGTATGTACAGTAATAAGGCCACCCTGACATTGAAACATCCAGACACAGCTTACTATTCACTGCTAAATTCATCCATTCGGCAAGATTGACACCAACCTTTTCCATTTTCTCTCCCTAACAAACTGCAGATGTGTCTTTTGTGTGCAGGAGACAAAAACAAAAGACTTAAAGGATGACCTTCAACACAGCAATATGGACATAAGCTGGCAGTGGCCACGGGAGTAGCAGTGCTGGCTGTGCTCTTCCCAAGGAGAATGGACCAGTGCAACGTCACTGCTCTCCACTGGCACAGGGGACAGGAGAGATGAGGTCAAGCTAAATCCTGTGTCTCCAACCCAGAGTTATGAGATATAACAGAGTTATACTCCTATTGCACTAACAGGACAGCTCAGATCATCTGTTCCAGCCTTTCCACCAACAGCAGACGGTTCATAAAGGAATACAGCATAGCTCAGTTCTTTTTTTCCCAGATTTTGAGGAATATGGTTGCCTAAGGACAGATATGTGCTTTGCTATAAGACTGCCTGGTAGTAAACACCCTTTAAAAAAATCCAGCAATATTTTTCAGAAGCAAGTAATGAAAACTGCACAACTGAAGACATAACAAAAACAGTGTTTTTAACAGACTGAGAAGTCTGTTAAGCTGAATTTTAAGTGATTATGATAAATCAAAGGATTCTTGTGCCATTCCTGCACTAATTTAAAAAAAAAAAACCACAAATGGAGACACCAACTACTTTTTTTTTTTTTCCAGCAGGAAAGTATACATTTGTCCTATTTCCCTATAATAAAGAACAAGAAAATTCTTCAGGCTCAGGCAATATAACTGTTCACCTCAAAGGTAGATGCCAGGCTTAGAAAATTTCCAGTGATAATTCCTGAGTTTCAGAAAGCAACTGTGAGGAGCTGGTTATAACGGGGATGCATACAAAGCCATCCTTACAATGCACCTCTTCCTTCTGCTTATTGAAAGAGCGGCTTTGGAAAAGCTTGAAGAATTTTTTTTTGATACTGGCATTTTCTTTGCTCATCACTTTGACCATTGTTACTCCTCTTTGCTATGGTTTCTCTTTTTCTGTTATATAAACATAATCTACTTGATTTTTCTTTCAAAGCATTCTCAGCCTAATCCCCTCCCAACCTATTCTCATTCATTTATTCCAGAGGGGAGAGCTCCCACCTCCAGTCAGCCCCTGACAGTAGGCTCCATCACCCATTTGTTACCTTTTCAAGCAAGGATCTTTGTGCTTTCTCCCCTGCTGCCCCCATGCTTGGGTAGAGCTCCTTGTTCATGTCCACAAAGCTGCCTCGTTATCCTCCTTCAAATCCCCTCTCAAGCCTCCTCTTAACTCTGATGCCAGAAAAAAAGCTTGACAATGGCTGTGCTGCTGCAATATTGAGCCCACTACCTATGAAGCCGACCTTCTTATTCACTCCTCATGCTTCTCCATCTGCTTGTATCCACCTGTTGTCTCCTGTCATTGGGTTTAAAAGTTATCAGAGGAGAAAGGGCTAAATCAGATTGAATTACTCTGCCTTTGCTGAGAATGCATATTCCTGTCAGTTGACATGAGGCAACTTGTTATCCTGAGAAAACATCTTTATATGCCTCAGCCATCTGGATGTAAATTCTCTGGAGGGGGCAACTTTGCTCTGTATTTGGACACTGCCTTAGGATCTTGGTCCTGGCTATTTCATAGCACAAAAACATTGCTGGATATATAATAAGGATTATGTTTGCACTTCTAGACACCCAACTGTATGTGTTACCATAGCTTGGGAGCCTGAGTACATGGACAGAAGACAGAAAGTTTACTAAACAATGGAATGAAATATGAGTCAGCCTCGCACAGCATTGAACATATGGCCAGGATTTAAATATGACTAACACACAGGCCAAATTCCAATAAACTTTTAGCAAGTTGGGTGATAGACATATACAGCTACAAACTACCTGGTTACCCATCCATAAGCACAGTTACTATGAGCAGGGCTTCGAAAAAGCTTAACTCCAATGGCAACATCATCTATTTCCATCAGGTTGCTACTTTCACTGCCTCCTCTCTCACACTGTTGAACAAATAATGGAGCAGCATTTCTCAGTCTAAACAGCCTCACAGACAGGATTAAAACTTTTAGCTACTGTGAAATTATCTCATTTACAAAGCTAGTTTTTAATTTACAGATGAAGTGGTTTTCGAGTGATGCTAACAGAAGTGGGTTGGTGCTGTCCAGGGCAGGGAAGAAGACTTCCTCTGAGCAGGGAAATCGAGCCTGTGTAAGTGTTCAAAGTCGAGGAAAAACATACTTGATTGAACAATTAACCCAATTTTCAATATGTCACTTACTTAAAAGAAAAAAAGTAGTAGTATTTTTACTGTAAAAATAAATATGTAGCATTCAAAAGCAAAAATTTCAACCTTTAATTCTGTGCTTGCTTATTGTCTAAGAGTGAGGCTTGAATTCGCCTTTGCCTAAAAATCCCACTTAGGAAAGTGTGGGATCAGTTTCTTCCTTTTTTTAAAAAAAAACTTTTAAAAGTGGAAAAAATTCCACAGAGGCTGCAGGGTAATGTTTTTCATTAACCGGAACGTGCATTTTCAGAAGTAAATCTGCATGCTTTTTTTCCTGGCAATAATTAACAAATTATTGTATATCATTTTTTTTAAAATTACTCCCCAGATAATGACTTTTCTGTTACTTTACACCAATAAATACTGCCAACCTGTTTGTTTTTAAGAACAAAGCAAGAAGTCCAAAGCCCATTGCTGCAAGCCATATTTCCAATCCCTATCTTCCACATAGTTTTGAACTATAAAAAAGAAAATCTTTTTCTAAAACTTAATATAGAAAAATAAGCATGACCAAAACAGTTTCAAACCTCAGTCTTCAAATGAAAGTGCAAAATGAATTTGAAACTGTAATGGAAGTAACATTTGTTTTAGCAAACAGCAATTTGTACAGATAAGGTTATTTACACAAGAGCTCAACAGATTTTTTCCATCTGTATTATTTGACAAGATGGATCCAAAATTCAAGAAAAGTAAAATTGAATAAACAAGGGTATCCGTATATTTAAAAAATCGATTTCTTTTATTACTCCACCTAATACTAAATCAGCCCAATGCACTGCCATTTTAAGGAATTCTTACAAAGTTTGAATGAGCAAGTGTACTTCATTACAAAAGATAAAAGTTCCTTCTTCCCTACAGGGAAAACAGGTAATTTCAGAAGCTGTGGCTTATAATTATTCACTGCTGAAAGGCTTTTAAAAGGTCCATATTGAAAACAGTGACCCTCAGCTTCCCCTCAGAATGAATGGAGGTAAAAATTCTCATTTTGCTGGAATGCTGGTTGATAACTGTTAAGCAAAACCTGTATTTCTTCATTACCGTGTGGTCTGCAGGTTCATTTAAATAACAATATCATCCAACATAAAAGTCACAAAAGAATTATCTGGCAATTTCAATATGTTGAAATATATTATTAGTGCTAACAATGGGCACCTCAAGTAAATAAATGAATGTCTGTTACCAGCAGCATTACTTCCAACTATTTAGCTTTATGGAATATCAAACTTTATAATTCAACACCTTGGTCAAGAGTGTTTGCTTGTGTAACTTTTGAACTAGAATTGACATATTTAAATGTCTCTCCAATTTCCTCTTCCTTTCCCCACCATTACCAAGAAAGTAAAAAAAAATACATTGCCCGAGCACAGGGAGCACTATTGTGTCCTTTCGCGAGGTATTTAAAGAGCCACCTTCATACTGTCATTATTTTTCAAGACAAAATAAACCCCAAATCTGGAAATTTGATTTTTTTTTTTTGAAAGGCATCAATTTATAAATTATATCAACCGTATACAAAATACATCAACAGTCTTTTCCGACCTGCAAATCCCACAGATCTCACAAAAAAAAATTATCATTTTAGAATCTTATTATTACAGGAATATAATCTCTATCTCAAGAGACACCACCCAATTCATTGCCATTAGGATACAAATCACAATACAAGAGTTATACACCCTCTGAGATCGATATCATTGAGTCTAAAACCATGTAGTGGTTCAGGGTGGAAATCCAGCCTGGCACCCTCACTCCCATATACACAGGGCTCATTCACACCCCAGATTTTCCCCTCCTCCCCACTGTTAGTAATCCTACTGGAACCTATGTGGCACCCAGACACAACAAGCTCTGATGCGGTCCCTAACAACACAGGTGACCTGTGATATTTGATCATGGCTGTGAATGGGGCTGTGACAATGACCGCAGAGCTTTCACACAGCTCTTCATTCTGGTGATGCTTCGAAAGCTCTGACACAAATTTCTCTTAGCTGCCTTTTTGATACACTATCCTTCTCTGCTGTGTCAGCCCTTGGGTGCTACTCAAGGCACAGAACAGTTTGTTTGGTGCAAAGTTGGCGGTTCAGTCTTTTATCTCCAACAAAAGTTAGGTTTGATTTAAGTTTCCAGTCTTTGCACTGAAATGGCTGAAACACACCCCTCCCATTTGATTTTGTCAGGTTTGCTGTAGGATTGGTAACCTCAGATGGATGGGATGGACAGCAAAGAGATGGTAATATACACCAAAGCTAGACTCCTTGGAGTACATCTGTCAATATTCTACATCTGCAGAATTTGTTAGTCACTTCTTCACATCCAAGGTATCCACTACAGAGGGTACCCAAAAAACTGAATCATGTCACATGAAAATGATAGATTCAGCTGAGCCTAAAGAGAGAAAAAACTTTTCTCAAAAGACAGTGAATACAATGAAGTTGTGCAGTATGACTTGTGCAAAGATATTTACACCATTATCTCACAGATGATTGAGAAAAGGTTGGAGACTGTTGGGATATGCTGAACCAGACACCAGCTTTAAAACACGAATGTAGTAAAATGATCCCTTTTTTTATACCAGTGTAGAAAGGATGCAGTTTACAATTCAGGAAGACAAAATTTACCTATTTTCACATATCTGCAGGTAAAGAGAAATGTAGTTCTGTTTAATGTTAACTATATTGTTTTCATGGCCATATGTGGCCTGGCTCAGTATCAACCTCAAATGATTGTAGAGTTTGCAATGACTGACAAGATAGAAGTTAGTCTTGCAATTAAGGCAGTATATTCAGATATGAGAAACAAAGGTTCACTTCTAAATGTTGTGATGCATTCTCTGCACCACCTTTGGTAAGTCACAGTCTGTGCAACTACAGCATACAGCTCCTTTCTCCCATTCTTTGTCTTGACAAACAAGATTATTAACTCATCAGTGCAGAGGATTTCTCTTAATTTGTGTTTATACAGTAATTTGTACAACATGGCCCTAATTTCAGATGGAGACTCTATGCACCACTATACTTCTAAATAAAGCCTGGCTCAATTTCTTCAAGTCTATAGAACCAAATTACAGCAATTCATTTAAGCAAATTGAAGGAGGGCTTGTATATGGGAAGACAGAAAGGGACTGAACATGTGGTTAGCAAGGGGGAGTTTCTTGTGCTGTTAATCCAATTCCAGGGTGACTGCTGGGAATCTTCTTTACTCAGTAAAGCCCTTAATTATGAAGAGAGTCTATACAGAACTGCTGAGGGCAAAAACAATGAGTAAGTGTCACGGTTAAACTATCTTTTCTTTCATAACTGGCTCGTTTCAAAAGTCTAACAGAGAAGTCTACAAACTCAGAACCACTGGACCAGAAGCACTATATTGTTTTTATATGATAAGTCAGTACACCAGCATCCTGTAGCTAAAAGGGTATTTCATCTGTGGAAGTACTTATAAATATTACACAAGTGCTGAAAAGAGTAAACATCAATGAATAGTAGTAGCCGGTGACGTCTCCACATGTGATACTGAAAACCCAAAAAGCAATTTGGCACTTTCAAATGCTGGCACTAAATACGGCCGAGTAATGTGTTTCTACAATTCTCATTCTATACATGTGTGATCTCACCCTCAGGTCTATAGCCAAATACAGGAAAAGAAATAAGGGGGAGCTGCAAAAACATGTGAGAAAGAAATAGTAGTTCTCCAATCCCCACTACTATGTGGCACAGAGACAACGTTAGCAATGGAAATCCTGTTGCAAGCAGCCAAAAATTCAAAGAGAAGAAGAATCCAAGCAGCAAGAGACCTGAAAAACTCAAGAAGATCCTACAACCAGACTTACAGCCTGTTTTGGGTTCCCTGCACAGACAGGTCTGATCAGGCATGCCATCTTTTTTCTTGTTTCTTTAAGCATAAAAATGGGTGATTGCTCCTGACTTCAGTATATTTTTGCTCTAATGTGTAAACTGCCAGACAGTCCCACACTAGAGATCGATATCATCCAAATACTGCAAGGAGTTCTGATAAAGTATTAACTGCATGCTCTGACCAGTTATTAATGGAAGCTTTCTCAGTTATTGCAGTGATCATGTCAAAACCCGAGCCAAAGGAACTTACGCAGGCTCTGTCCAAGGAATACGACACAGGAATGTAATACACATATGGCAAAGATTTAATGTATGTGATGACTGCTAGGCAAATGATGTTTTTATTGTCCAAGAAACAATGGCATATTCAAATCTAGTATAAGTAAGGAGTGAATAATGATGTTAGATCACCGCACCACCAGGGAAACACAGAAGAAAAATTTGTTGCAAAATTTGTCTCTCTGTGAATGAAGTAAAATAATACTGAGGACAGGCAGACCATCAGGAATCAAATTGCTTACAGGAAGAGGTGGGTTGGCATTTTTTTATTGCCAGCAATTTTCTAATGAACTGTTGACAATCACAGATGTTCTTACACCTCAGACAGCTGGGGTTCTCAAAAATTCACCATGTGGCCAAGTGTCAAATTTTAACTGGCTTTTACCTGCCTTTGTGGTTCTGACTACTCAGAGTATGCCAGTGGTTTACATTTTTTCTGTTAGTAGTTGCTGGCTAAATGCAATGGTTTTCACACAACAGCAATGGTAGCTTGGCTTTGCCCTGTTTTGTAGATAAACACTACAGCTTAAAACCAGAGTAAACCACACATGGAACAACAAAATGAAATTCAACTTGTAAATAGCAACCACAAAGGCACACAAATTTCCTAATTGGAAAGAGACATACAATTTTTCACTTAGCTTTTAGGAGCATTGTAAAAATGTGCACAAAATCACCAGTTTTCCACAGCTCTATCCGTTTTTTAGTCACAAAAAAAAAGCAAATTAAACATGGATTTGTAACCAATCCCTAAGCCATGAAATTTTCACAACAGCGATACAAGTTTTAGGGTAAAAAACCAAAGAGTAAGAATTAAAAACATGGGATGTGCTATCAGGCAATCATAATTATCCATTTCTCTAAATTATAGGGATGCTCTGGTCTTTGTGATTGTAAACAAGAACATTTTCTGAGAAAGCTACTAGAATGGGATGTAAAAGTATCTTTATAGTCACTGCTGTGGTTTGATTTCCTGAAACAAACTAGAGTAAATTCAGAATTGCCCTGGATTACACAAGAAGTCAATCTATAGGAGTCAAATAAACTCACTGGAGATTGTTACATTTACCAAGCTTCATCTGTTAATTCGAGGGTGGAATAACTGTCCTCCACAACTTGAGGGTCTCAAAATGTCTTAAGTTATTCTCCTGTGACAGGCTCTGCCATCTGATTTTGATAGAAAACAAAAATGGAACTTTTACATGGGACTTCCTACAGGTTGTTTTATATGGGAATTATCCCAATATTAAACAGTTTCCTTTAACAAATACTGTTCTTGTTAGCTTCTGCTAAAACAATAGCAGTAGGCATAAATCAGTACCTTTAGAATGTTCTCTCTCAAACAAGGTATTTCTGAACTTGATAACATCACCTGAAACATTCTGTCTTTTTATGACCTAGAAAAATGGCTGCTATTCTAAAAATGTGTTTATTTTTAAAAGATATGTATTTGATAGTTTGACTTGTTTTTAATCATCTCATCCAGACGTGATGTGCTAATAATGACAACCGAAGTACCTGAAGATACCTTTCATTTACAGATTTCAAATTAAAGATCTCCCAACACCTCGTGAGAATTGTCACCTTCACTTCAAAAACCAGGAAAAAAAAGGAGCAGAAAACACTTTTCATATAGTGGAGAGAGAAAGAAGTCCAGCCAGATTACATATTCCAGTCTGATGTTTTATTGCTAGATGGCACAATCCAGTTCTTTCTTGTGCATTAATGAATATGTAAAGTAAAACAAAGAAATTAACTACAAACGGTACTTTAGAACATGTCACAATGCTGGTAACAATTCTTTTGATGACTTCTGCTATGCATTACAAGTGCATATACTGCAATGGACTGCCACACTGTGGTTCCTCCCATATGGAAACCCTCCACCCAGTATCCTCCTTACATAAACAGGACCATAAGGCACAGGGGCTGTTTGCCCTGGACCACTATTGATATACCAAAATCACCCAGTAGCTCAGTGCTCCCCAGTGCCCAGAGTTCCCATCTGATTAGCAGTTTATGATGCCTCACTCTTCACAGTCATAGGAAGACCTACAGCAAATGCTCCCGTATTTTTTTGTTTGATTTGCACTATCACTGTGAATTCACAAGAATGGATGGAAATGGTTGTAAAAATAAGGACAGCCTTTTGCATGTCACTGATTCACCATGTCATGGTGCTCTCTTGGCTTAGACTGGATTTCTCTAAGGTGGGACTGCACACACTCCTGCTCCACATAACTTATTGAATCATGGATTCTTCTCTTATGCAGAAAGCCTCTTTCTTCTTCTGTGGTCTCTTTCAGTAAAAAAGCAACTTTTGTTAGGAGAGACTGCCTTACTTGTTCTCCCCTGTCCAAGCTCTCTGCACATTCTCCAAAACTATATTTTAAAGGACTGTGTTAAAACAACTGGCCTTTTGTTCTATCTCAGGGGACGCTTTATTGTTGCAGACCCCAAGACTGTGTCAAGAAGCCAGAATGAATGGGATTTCAAAAGCTGCTCCCAACCTATTGTGCTATGAAGCATCTTTTGAAAAGGAGCCAGCTTGTCACTCACTCTGTACTGTTAGCACCTTCTTCCTTCCCAGGGAATCTCAATCCAAAATGGAGATAAGATAACAATGGAGAAAGCAAATTAGCCCAATGTTCAAAATGGAGATGGCAGTCAGGTGTAGAAATACAGTGTACTTACAATTTCAAGGGTAATCTGTAGATTTTAGAGCTCTCTGATAAAATCCAGCATCATTACTTACATGTATGTATCTCTGTTCCTTTAGCATAGTTTGATAAATATGGCAAACACACTGAAATACACTTTAGATTAAAATAAAATAAAAAACCCTCCTGTATGACTTTCCTCAGATACTCCAAATATAAAAATTTGTGTCTCTTTCTCTGTCACATAGCTCCTTCCTTTTTCTCCTCACCTCATAAAAAGTAAATCATTCTCTAAAAAGCCAAGTAAAATTTTAAAGCAATATTTTTTTCTGGAGTCATGTAATGTTTGGCTCTGTTCCAACTCTCATGCAGGAAATCTAGATAACATCTAAATAGCAATGACTTTTTCACTGAAGAGAAGCTACTGTGCAGATCTAATGCCTGCTCTCCCAAATGAAGTAATTGGTTTGACTGTAAATGACCAAAAGCTCTATTCTACTGAGTTACCCAATACACTAAAGTATGGAAAAGCTTCTTCAGACTGCCTCCATGTGAGCCCCTAACTCATAAGCACTTATTTATCTTATGTTCTAGTGAGCTCCAGCCCAGGTTTTTTTTGGTCAACCTTCCGAGTGGGCAGCAAAACCAGAAGTGACCACGAGGATGTGGCTGGACAGAGAGTGCTGACACGTGTGACAGCAGATTACACTGGGCTGACTGAAGCTGTGTCCTGCTGCGCTCCTGGAGGTTATCGCCTTCACTGGAGAGGTGCCTGAATGGGAAATGAATCTATTTGTGAACAGCTGCAGTTTACAACACAGTATTATACTGTAAATTAAACCAATGTCAGGCTACATTAATATAGCAGATTATAAACAGTGGTGGAGGAACAAATGCACATCCTATTCAGCTATCACCATGGTGGTTGTACTGCCTTCCCAAAGAAAGGCAGAATGTACCATGAGTAGAAACTGCTTCAGCCACACTGGCTTAATTCACTGTTCAACGTGTCAGCAAACATGAGACATAATGAACGAATAAGCCTGGTTTCCTTTGTGAATTGAGCTGGGACACAGGGAAAAACAACAACTTGAAAGAAGAAAAAAAAAATTAGGAAAGAGGCACAGATTACAATTGCATCATGTTTTACAATATGAAATGAATGAGCAAGTACTCATCCTAGAGCCTACAAATGTTGTATTGTCACAGTCTTCACTGCTTAAGCCGAGGTGATCCAGAGATATGGAAACTACCAACTGGGCAAGGAGGACTGCAGCAGGGATCTAGCCCAGAGATCAGCGTGGCCTGCCTCCTGCCCTTCAAAGCCAGGCTGAGTCACAGCCTGAGAAGATGGACAGAACTGCTTAAAACAGACACACTGACCTGTGTGACAGCTTTAGGCAGGGGGGAGGTGAAGGGCGGAAATCATGTTTGGCATCTCAAAGGTAACTAAGTCTAGATCCTTGGAAGCATCATATAGATGCAGTATCTATACATGTGACATATGGGTGCAATTTAAGCACCTTTAGTTGAGATGGAGAATTGCAGCTTTGGTAGGAGCGGTGGAAAGCACTCCCTATCCTGCCTCTCCTTAACCTGGCTTCTATGCTTCACTCAGATTTATGAATCCCATGCTTGCACACAGGCCCCTAAAAGACAGGAGTGGCAAATTTGCTTTGCATGACCAGGGCTTAAATATCTACTGTTAACCAAGGGTGAATAGTATCGCCAGATAAAACCTTTTGAAAGCACAATGTCAGTAAACCAAGCTTAAACACACTGACATACATGAAACATTTTCCTAGTGGCATATTTCATGGGCTCTAGCTTTACTAAACTTCTGAATTTATAGAAGCTTTGCCAATGCTTAAGTGTCACTAGAAATGCTAGATAATTAGGACTAAACACAAGAAAAAAATAATGACAGTTGAAACTATCCATCAAATCTAAGTGCTTGCTTTACTTACGTTGTAGAACTGTATTTGCAACGATGCCAGAACAGTATAACTAGATATGTTCAAAGAGCAAAGAACAAATAATAACTAGTTAAATGTTATGCAACAGCCTAAAAATACTACCATTAAGTTAAGAAAATGGGTTCTCCTAGAACATTAAAACTACCCATTAAATGAATAAACTAATAATTGGTACTCCTGAGCTGTGACACTTAATAACCTGTGCAGGAAAGCAGCAAATGAGATCTAGGGAAAATCACTGCAAGCAGAATTTAATTTGTACTGCAATAGTATCAGTCAACCACAGTCTAGAAAACCACAAAAAGATAGATAATAATGGTAAGATTCCTAAAACCATGAAGGGAAGGAAATCCTGAAACTACCTGACTAGGTTATGGTACTGCAGGACAATGCTCTCCAAGTACTGTATCATATCAACACACAGCCCCATGAGCTTAAAGTCAGTGCTTCTTCTTTAACCTTAATGCTCTTGCATAGTAAAAACAATTCCCAGACATATGGAAAGAGAGGGGGGGTCGTGGTCATCCAGACACCAGCCCTACTGCTCTTTTCCCCCCAGTTAATTCCCCTGATTTCACTGACACAGGTTGTATAAAATCAACTATTAAGTTCCAAATATGAATATATGCTTCAGTGAGGGACAGGTTGGAAAGAGCATGGACCAAATCCAGCTTGGGCAGAACTGCTAAGAAACCAGTGGTTTAAGAAGCACCTTCAGCATTTGATGGCCAGAGTGCCCTGATTGTATGTGCAGCACTTCAGAAAAGGAGAAACAGAACAGGGTGGTAGAGTTTACACTGGACCTCTCAAGTTTGCTCTGCTCAGAAGAGGTGAGAGCAGAACAGATGTGGCTGTGAAAACAGAACAGAACAGAACAGCGCTGCAGCCTGTCTCCTTCCCTGGGAACTCAGGCACAGCCTGACACTGGTCAGGTTGAAAGACTGATCAGCTGCATCCACAGGTTGTACAGTGGTAATGCTTAGTCTCCATGAGTCTTTTTCTGGCATTGCTATGCTGGCTAGGAACGAGAAAGACAAAACCAAACCAAACCCTGCCAACATTACTTTTCCAGCCAAACTTCCAGTGTTAAATAGTGACGGAAACATCTATTATTGACTCAGCTAACGTCCTTCAGAGGAGCAGTACAGCTATGCCATGGATAACAGACCACTGGCACCAGTACCAAGTTTGGCACTGACCTTGATTGGGGCTAAGGCCAACTACAAGGAGTTACAACACCTTCTCAAATAAAATATGGCAAGAGATTCACCAAAGGTTCCCCGTGAGTGAGATATATTAGTAGGAAAAACTCCTCAGGCAAGCGTATGATATATCACATAAAGTGTTCTTCAGTGAAATGACAATACCAAACCAGCTGTTGGAACAGAGAGATGGCATTGTTAAACCTAAACCGGGATGCGTGTGACACAGCTTAAGAAACAGGCTGTTGACTAAGCAAGGGGAAATGTCAGCTTGACAACAAGCTAATCGGAAGTGATTGTAGATTCTCTCCTTGTATCTATATCTGCATGTCAAAGTCACCGTGGTTTTGACAATGACCATCACTTTACAGGCCTGCTACAATATTTGTGTCATCACCTTCCATTGAGACATTGAATTAATTAATATTTATTTTTTGCATGATTCAGGGCAGCATGTTACACAGGCAGTAATAATGCTTGAATTAGCACCAGGTTGTGCCATCAATGGCTCTTAAGCTAATATTACTAGGACAAAACAAAAATCCCATTAAAAGGAGAGCATGTTTAGCACTGAGCACTAGAGAGGGGTATTTACATACTAAATCTTATTAATAAACACTCCAGTATAGTGAGAAAACAAATAGATATCAGCCTGATACATGTAAGTACTGAATCTAGTACTGCTGAGCTGGTATGAGCTGTCATAATCGATGGGAATTGTTTACACAGACTCCATTCCTTCAGTTACACAAACAGATCCCGTGTAAACACGAGACTGAACACATCGGTGCATGGCCCCATTCCAGGCTACTCAGAAATGCAAGACAGTTCCATTCTCAATGACAGCATCATCCCATAGTCAGAGTTCACAAAGCAAGGATGAGGCAAACACTAATTTGAAATTCCTCACTCAGGATGTACATGGGACATTGGGCGAGTTGCTTTCACTCAGAAGGAATTTTTCCCACTCCTCTAAAGCCTACTTTTCTCTCACAGTTCTTTAGGATTTATGGCAGAAAGTGAAAAGTTGAGTGGTTTTAATTACTCCTATGGAAAAATCCTATAGGATTCAGTAACTGGGGTGGGGCTAGGTTGGATTTTTACCTAGGATGACAGAAAAGATTTCTGCAGTGGAAAGTTAGAGGATGATACAAAGCCTTACAGAAAGAATACTCATTTTTATTAAATTTGAATAGAGTTGTGAGAAAAAGCTCCAGAGCCCTGCTGATTTCTGTGGGTTTTCTTACTCAAATTCACTATTTCTTTTTAGAGGATAAAAACTTTTCTCCCAATATCGCCATCAAGAAGCTATATTTTTCTCATGTCTCGTTAAATACCTTCTTCTAATCTCCCTGTTCTTTTTTTTAATATCAGTGTAGTGTATACACCCAGTTATTTTATAAACTTTGCCAACACATGACATGATGATAGTGCTTGTAAAACTAAAGCCAATTTCATTATATTTTACCTAAGGATAGTTATCAGGGGAACACTGCCTGATTCAGAAGAAAGAAAACATGCTTTCTTCATGCCTTAGAATGTTATTAGCTTATGATACCTAAATAAACTTTACTAGGATGAAAAAGTTTACTATACACTCATAAAATGGACCCATTGCTGAAGCTCCTAATATTTGTTTGACATTTAACAGCTGATGGGCAAGCATACTAAAAGGAAATTATGTGGTTGAAATGGAGTTTCATAGTTTATAGACAACTTTAAGATAAACATTCAAAGCAGACTCTGGATTTTGCACATGAAAATGATCAGCTATCCATTTTGAGCCATATCCATATCAAATCTATGCAAGATAACGTCATCCCATTTAAACCACATTAATACTACTAATCTGTTAATTTAGCTCATTTCTGAGTAACAATGGGACAAATCAATTTGACCTGGTGTTTACCAAAGCCGTAGAGTGGTACCAAATAATTATCCTAGCGTGGTGAAAGTTAGCCTGCCAAGTAGAAATGTTAAAGTGTGACTGGGAGACAGGAAGGGTCAGAAGGGCTGCATATTTCTCAAGGATGAGTTTTCATGACACTGGATTACAGTCCAGACCAAAGTTAACTCAACAAACTTGATTTGATAATTTTAAAAAAGTTAAGTTGAGAATTTGGAGAATTTTAAACCTCCTGAAAGTGAAGGCCAGTGAAGAATAGCTTCCTCCCACAGCTCTGTCAATTCTCCTTCAGAGCTGTAATATCCAGCCTGAGCTTCTAAGTCTATGACCAAAGCAAAGCCTGTGTGCTGGGCTTTCCTATAAAAGGGCTCAAGTGAGAACAGACAAGCTCTTCACAAACTACAGCACATTTGAAGGGAGCCTGCAAACTCTGCAAACAAACGTGCTAACCACCACCTCACTGGCTTCCACCATCCTTTCCCTATCACCCACTTTAAAGAGTTTTTTCATAATTTATTGTCTGGAAGGCAAAACAGTTAATGCTAATGTATTCAGGAACAGTATGCGGGAGGTTCCTAGGATCAAGAATCTGTTTCTTGCCTTATCTGACAAAAGCATTTTGACTGTTTAATAACAACAGCAACAACAACTACCAAAAATCCACATTTTAAATCTCTAGGAGAAGATATTTGTTTTAATTAGGAAGCTGTTGATTAATTTAACCCTGTCCAAGCACCACAGTCAGCTGCCATTAAGCTGAAAAATACTTAGGAGTAATTAACATGGCATCTTTTAAGAACTTCCCAAAAGCCTTTAAAAACTTATTTTCATTGTTTTCTGTCATTATAACAGAAATGCATACTTTCTTCATCAAACAATTGGAACATCAGAGCAGTTACCTTGCATGGGAAAAGTATTTCTACTTCCTTTCTGGGATCCATCAAAATCTGCTTGAATTACTCTTTAGAGAACCTGATGTTGATCAACACACAGTACAACTCCTGAGGACGTGAGAAATTCGTTGTACCTAGGCTTGTCTGTTTATAAAATTGGCAGGGCATTTTTAATTGCATTCTCACCTCATGCACTTGTCACTTCATTTTGGGAAATAAAATTTTTTCAAACCATGAATTACATAAATTTCATGAAAGATTTCTTAGAGTGTTAGCTGACTAGCTGTTAAACAAAGAATACTCTGGTTTCTTAGAGTACTTCATGATGTGCAATGGTGAAGAAATATATGCATCAATAAAACTTTTAAATTGTCATTATATTAGTGACTGTATCTCTTGAGGCTGGAACTATGAACAGCACCATTGTTTTCATATGTACAAGAAGTTGTATTTCAGCTGGCTGCTACATACAACTAGTTAAAACCGAGGTCCATCACTTTTACTTTGAATACTTGCTTACTTCCCAAGGAGTCAATTAAGCCAATGTAACCATTCACAGAACAAGGATATTGGAATTCAGCCACTAAATCAGTCTGTTAACTGGTTAAATTGTGCTTACTTAGGAAATGGTTAGAAAACAATTCCAATTTATAGCATAAATTGAGCAAAAGCTTAACAGCCAGACAAATCTTGGACTGCTCCAGCAATTAGGGAAAGTTAAGCGACAGTTTTGCTCTAGTTTTTAAGGAGCTATGTTATGGCTGCAGTAGATACAAAATGGAGTGCTTACCCCTATCTTTCCTCAATAGACAGAGTAGAAATTCTTCATTTAAAAAGATCTTTAATCTTGAAGAAATTAGAAGCATACCACCTTCAGCTTCTAATTCATTACTTATTTGTCACCTAAAAGGAAGCCAAATTTCTTTTGAAGGAGAAAACTGGATATGCTTTTAATTTGCAAATAATAAAGACCTTTCTTGTACTTATCTAGAATAAAACCTAGCAGAAAATGTCTTTGAGAGCAGAGCAGTTCTGGAAACAGCTTGGCATTAGTGCAGTAGTAAGAAAAGGTGAGAGGAATGTGAACCAAACTACAGGTGGTAGGAGAAAAAACACTTAATGCTAAACATGTCAAATGGGCCCACAAAGACCTCTGAGAACCATGTACTACAGATTTAAGGGGCCCCAATGTTTTCCATTGAGGTGTCTCAAATTTCACTACTATAAGAACTTGCCATTACATAATATAACCAGAGCCCAATATCACTGCACAGTGCATCCTGATGCTGAGTACATGTCACGCTCCAGACTTCACCAGAGAAACAATGGCATTTGAAACCAATACCCGAGGGCATTCTTAAGCTTTTTAGCTATCATAAGTTACAAGACCTTAAGTGGTTCTTCAGTTTCCTTTCCAGGGCAGTAACATTCCCCAAAGGCTTCTGGCATTGCATGGGAAAGAGTGTGCAGGCCTTTCTGGCCAGTGTTCAGCACTGCGAGGAGGACAGCGGGACACACACAGATCCTGGAATGGGAGGCACCTGGGGAGGTGCCCAACCCTCCTGAGAACAAATTAGTTATTTGACTCCCTGTGAAATTTCAAAGGTGCAGGAAGATTCCAAGCAGTTTCATGCAAGGTAAAAGCTTTTAGAGAGAAAAAGAGACCTGTGACAAAGAATACATGTACACACTGCTATATGTGACTAGAAATACATGCTTCCGTTCTGGGGAAGTCTCAAAAATAGCAAAATACTTAGAAAAGTTGCAACATTTAGGACCTAGAGACCACTGCCCAGCCTCAAAATATCCCATGGACAATAAGCATCTATCATCAAACTGTCAGTTCAAAACACTGTGGATTATGTGGTCGTGGGTCACCAGTTGTGGATGAGAACAGCTGGGGAACTTGGATCAAGCTGCCTTCACTGTATTAAAACATTGCAGTAACAGGCTATTTTCTTTGCAGATATCATACAGACGAATAGAAAGCCACATTCCTCAAAGTTACCTACAGCCTTGTGTGAAGGATAGTTGCGCTGTATGAGAAGCACATCAGAAACTGTTCTGGAGTCACTATTCAACCAAGACACCAAGTTATGCCATCCACAGACTGGCAGATGATAGCAAAAGGGAAGGAAGGGTATGTAACAGAGAGGTTCAAGGGTGATGGTCTGCACAAAGGTCAACAATACAGAAGCCTTTCCAGGGAATTAAATACTTTCCTATCTTCCTTCCATCCCTCTTCATCATTAGTCATTTGTAAGGGTAGCTTATCACTGAGCCTTTTTACATAAATATCATTACCAAGTTAAATCAAAACAGGATGGTAATGGAAATTTGTGGAATCCTTGTAAATGCAGTATGAAAGCTTACATTGTATGACATAAACCATTTAAAACATGCTCATTTTGTTTCTAGAACTTCATTTGAACTCTATGAAATAAAATATTTCATGGATGTCAACAGGGAGAGAATGGGAAACAATCTGTCACACGGCCAACCTAGAGAAATCTCATGTGTCCACCAACATAGGCAAACTCAGGCATACACACAATGGGGTGAGGTGCCACGCTACAGTTTGGTCTGACAAAAGCGTGAAAAGTCAGAGACTAAAGACGTGCTGCATTTTCACAGGAAAGCTAAGACTTGCCCAGCCATTTGAGGTCTTTCAAGAAAAGCCCACCAAAACTGAACAGGCCACTCTAAACCTTCTGTTTGTTTGTGACTCTAGAGAGCAATGTCTCCTCGAATCTTGGTTCTGTACACTATATCTCAGTAAGGAGGCTCCCAAGAGAACATCACTTCAAGCATCAAGATCCTTTTATACATGGCAAAGTAAAAGCATGAAAGACCTGAAAAACACCATTAGCTTTTTAATTAGTCCTGTTTTTCAAAAACCTGATTTGTATCTCATATCATATTTAGGCAACAATTTGTTGGCCAAAGATGTTGCTCTAAAAGTGGAAGCAGAAGTTCTTTTTATTGGGCATTTTTTAATAAGAAAGACTCATATTTAAAACATAGTAAGGTAAAAAATGTTATTAAATATAGAAGTGTATATTTAATATATTATATATATGTAGTACTATTACTACACGGTAGTAATTTTTTGTTGCTTCCTAATGCCATAACCATCTGGTAAAGACCCCAATTTTGTACACAATCTGTTTCAGTTTCTCCATATGGTTTAAATGTAAGGCAAAAGGTCAAAACACAACCTGAAATATTTAAAGTGGTCAGTGACAGTCATACTGTCAATGAATTATCTCAAGTTTACTGTTAAATATGGATAGCCTTTGAGGTAACCTCCAGTACATGTCATGGCTTTCTAATGAGTTATTAAGTTATTAAGCTATGAAATATTTCTGAATTTTAAGCAAGACAAAGGAGTAAAACCCAAGTAAAACAAATTAAAAGGATAATAATTATGCAACATCTTGAGATGTACCAGGCAGTCACACTATGCATATATAAAAAAATACATTAATAAACTGAACATATTAATAAAAAGCTAAGAATGGCCTTTCAAGACCTCAACACTAATTGGAAAGGATTTAGACAGCACATCTTGAATAACTTCCATTAACAGTTTTGGTAAGTCGCTGTTCAACTATCTAAAACTGGAATAATTTAAACTGCACAGTTCATCTATTGTATTATCATTTGTGAAAGATCAGTGAAACATCATTAGACAGTTTGAGTAATGAAGCAATTGTCTAATTGCCCCAACTTGAATCTTATTTCTGATGAACTTAAATGATTAACCATGAACTCGTTTCTACATTTGAAGCCCCACAGTTCAATTAAAGGCCAATGATTATCATCATCCCTGAGATAATTCACTTTGAACTCTGAAGAATTCTTTCAAAAAGGGTGACACTTAAGCGGATTTTATTTTTAACAAAGAGGCAAACTTCAGACCCAAGAGGCAGCTGTTATGCCACTGTAACCAGAAGCACGGGAAGCCCATGCAACCCTCCAGCAACTTTGTGATCTGCTGTGGCACCATCCTGCAGAACAAGGAGATTATTGCATCAGAAACAACTACTGGGCCTCCCATTTGGCAGCCAACAATTTGCTCCTGGATCTTTCAAGTAATGGTCGCTTATACAAAGTCTTTTTATAAGGGCGTGAGTACATACACGCACACCTCCAGCCCACGTATCAGGAAGCCAGACAGAAGGACTTGTTGGACAAAAATTCCTGCTGAGCTGGGAGACAGAGTCCTGACCCACAGCCTGACAGTAATTCCCAGGGATGTCTCGTGTCAGGGTTTATCCAAACAACTATGTGAGGATCAGGCCCAAGCCACAGTAACAGTTACCTTGAAGCCTACGACGTGAACTCATTTAACTGGTCCCAGGCTGTACTTCATGGTCTAGATGAATTTCTATATCTTGCAAAATATGATACCCTCAAATATGTTTTTGGAAATTAGTATCTTCCAAGTTCAGCTGCTTGCTTGCATCTATAGCTACTGAAACTTAACCCACTCATACAAAACATCCAGACCACGAGTTGACACAGTTAGTAATATCTAACATCATTCTTCTGACAAACTTCTGGATGCTCATTTCAAAGCTGCAATGCCTTCTTCTTTGTAAATATCTGATAAGAAACAGCAGTCTCAGAATGACTGAATATCTGAGAACACCTCATGTCATTTCAGAAAATGCAGGTAAGCAGAACACTGTCACAGGGACACAGAAACAGGACAGAGCATTTCCCAGTGAGCACTTGGTACAGTGAAAGTTCCCACACATGGAGAGTTAGGGTGGAAGAGCATTGCACATTTGGCACTGTCACACTGTGGCATTGCACAGGGTCAGGAGTTTGCCATGGGGCATATTCAGAGCTTTTTTTATTGTTCATAAGCAACAGTCCTGCCATGCCAATAGCAGAAGTCCCCCTTGATTTAATGAAATCTACATTAAGGTACAGTATCACAATTTAGCTCTTGCCTTTAACCCCACTGCAGCACAAAGTGTATTACAAATCTGCTACAGGAATCACTTCATCCAACATAGATATGCAGAAGTCTCAAGGGTGGAAAGTGGCAGCTGTTCAACACATTCACTCATAGAAATGTTACTCACCATCAGTATTTGTTTTGCTATTGTTACACAGTTATGTTAGCAGTGAAAAAGTCTGACATATTTGTTTGCTTTTCAGAAACTATCCCATAATGGCATTTTTTTCCTGCACATAATGCTTTCTGAACTGCAGATTAATGAGTAAAACAAGTGGTTAAAGATATCTTTTAAATATCATTCCTTTCTCATTTTATAGCTCAAGAACCATGTGTCTCTCTTTAACATGTGATTTGCAATGTAATACTCCATGAGCTTCTATATCTGCCTTGTATAATAGTTTCAAATAAAATTTGGCTCTCTGTATATCTCAGCCTTGGGAACAGGACTGTTAAAATCCTAAAGGCCAAATACCAATATCCCTATAGGATTCTCATGCACATCTGCATTTCTGGAAAGATGATATTTTTAAGGGAAAAGCTTTCAATTAAACATTCCCCCAGAAACCATTGTTTTGCCCAGCTCTTTCTTTTTGCTCGCCTGGTAATGGAAACACCACAGGGTAAACCTTCACCATACAACAATTTCATCTGGTAGGTGCCCTAAGAATACATATTTGTAATAAGTTTTATTTTTGCTTAAATCCCCTTTAGATTTCTACAGTTGAGGTATAGCTGCCCCAAGAGAGTTTCTGTTCTAGCGAGAGGATTCATATCCCCACCCCAGGCTTGATCTTACCCTGTCATTTGCAGGCAGAAAGTTGCAAACAACCCACTTGAATTGTGAATGAAGCTGCAAATGCCAAAATTTAGAGTGTCTTTCACATTTTTGCTTTCAGCTGAAGTATTTAAGGCACTGGGTTGTAGACACTGCAGATTCAGATGTAAAAGTGTGCCCATTTTAACCTCATGTTTATACTTCATCACCCCAAGTTTCTTGGAAGTTGCACTTTTGAGAAGGAAATTTCTCTGTTTTCATTTTGGCCAGGTGATCTTCTACTTGCTTAGGGGTTTTTTTGTTTGTTTGGGGTGTTTTTATATTTGAAGAAACGCAGTTCAGCTATTGGAATAAGCAAAACATTAAACACACATATGTCCTTTAAATATACTATGACTTTTTTTGGTTGATTTTTTGAAGCTGGAATGACAAAGGAGTTAACAGCTAAAATCCAGAATGAAAACTGAGAATTCTTACGGAGAATAAGGGGCTGGGCTTGAGACAAAATATTCTGGTTTCAACAAGACACATGAGCCCAAGCAAACTGAACACTGACTGACCACAAGCAGCAGATTTTTTTGTTTGTGTTTTTGCTGAACTAAGAAAGGATGCACCCAAGGGAGAGATTAACAAACTGAGGCTACTCAGTTCACAATGTTTGTTGTCCAAGTCACAGAGCAACAAAGAAAAAATGCCAGAAAGTCCAAATATTCTAAAATCCTATTGATTTTAACTTGCTGATGCTTCTAAAGCCTAGAAAAAGATAACCTGTGAGGCTGAAAGACCAGAAATACTGAAAATACAGTATTTCTGTATTCTGATGTGTGTGCCTATTACTAAACACCAACCTTCCCCAACATTTCTTTTTCCTTCTTTTTTTTATAAAACTATGAAGACCATAACCTTAGAAAAGAAAATGTTCTAATACTCGATATGCTTAGTTTTCTTACAGTACCAGACTCACAGAAACTATGCTTTTTAATAGGTCCTAATCTAGTGTTTAGGGGTGGGTTTTTGCCCCCAAGATCAAGATTACTGTCTGTGGTCTGTGATGTCAGCAATTAGCACAACAAATCATCGTTCTGCTCCAGTGAGATGCTATGCCAGTACATATTACTGAGTCCTACACTGGACATAAAAAACAACAAAACCAAAACCAACAAACTGAAGAGTGGGATTTCCAAAAGCATTCAGGACCGTCCGAATTTTACAGCCAAGGAAGTCAGAGGTAATTTAAAGCAAAAATAACAAAAACCAAATCCAAATAACCATAACATTCGCTTGTACCATATCTTAACAACAAAGTATTAGCTTGAACAAAAAATCTAGCAACCAAGGTTCAAAGTTGTTATTTGCTTATAAAAGTCTGTTGGCATGAGACACCAGTGGAAGATAAGCAGAGTACTGATCACTGAGGGCAGACTACACAACATCCCCGTGTCACCTCCATAACAGCATTGAGAACAGTATTGTTTTTGCACTCCTAGTGAGGGTACTCTGGAGGGATCACACAATAGCTGAAATGTTCTTGTGACATGAAACTGGGGCCTGGAATGAGTATTTAACTCTTCTGATTTCATGTATTGAAACTGGTTGATGTAATGTGCTTCGGTATTAGGAAAAGACTTCTTTCTCATCCTAATGTGTGAATAAAATAGAAGGAAAGTTCAAGTGAAAGGCCTGTGGCATCAGACGTAAGACTACACAGTCCCATGAGGTCATGACTGCATCTCCTCCATAATCCCAGTATATTCAAGAAAAAAATTGTTACAGAAATCCGCAAAACCTAGTTATGAAGATTATGTTATACCTAGAAGAATGTTTCACTATAAACCATTGTGTAATAAATCAGAAAATAAATCCAAATACAATCTCATTTTTCAGCTTTTAGACTGCTGCAAAGCACACAGGCTTTTTCACTGGAGTAATACTTAAGAATTGTAAAGAAATGCAAAAGCTGGAGTCCAGTGTAACTCTGTTTGCAATTCTCCTAAGCATGGGGAGTAAATGAAATGCAGATCTGTAAATTCAAGATCATTACTACGCTACTAAGGCACTCAAATCACCTTCAGATGTTGCTGCTGTTAAAATTAACAGTAACAGGAGCACAGTTGCTAATGTTAGGACAGCAGACTCGGAAGTCTAGTCTATCAAAAAGGTTTGCCACTACAAAAGTATAACTACTTTGGCATGAGTTTCTACTGGAGTTGCAACTTACCAGCTGAAAAAAAAGTACTTTTATTGTTAAAGCTTATGCCCTCCTCAAGCAAAACAGAATATGCTGGCCAAAGCTTTTTTTTTTTTCCTGGTACAACCATGTCTACACTAGAGCTTTTGCCACTACACACATACAGCCAAAAATCACACCTCCAACTGACATTACGATACTGGCAAGTGCTTCTAGTACTGGCCTTAGAGCAATTATTTGTTCAATCATTGCTTTCTACAGTCATCCCTTGCCCTAAAAATACTGTATTTCTTTACAAGTAGAAAACTGGAAAAAACCCAATCTATCACCTTAGGTCTTGTTCAGCTGTTTCTTATATCAGGACAGGATTTTTCTTTTGCCTTCACAAAAGTTGAGTTCCCCCTCCCCTTACAAAAGCAGAATAAAACATTCAGGGGGGGAACGTGAATCTTTAACCCCACAGCAGAACAAACAAACAGAAGTTCAGGTCAACCCTTGCTCATCTTGCAACAGGGGTAGAGAGACAGAGAAAGAATAGAATTCTTTCAATCCTAATGACTACTTGTTGCCATTCTCTACATACCAAAGTGAATACAGTCCATCAGCTTTGAAAGTGTTATTTCTGTTCCTATTGCTGCATCTGCTAAAGCAGATTCTTCCATAAGCAAAATATCAAACAATTTTCACTCTCAAAGCTCACACAGAAAGTCGTACTTTTAAGGGGACATAATCAGTACAAAACCAGGGGGAGAGGGGACAGAAGAAGGAAGAAAGAAATGCTATTTCACAAAACCTCAATCTGCCCTCCATGAGAAGAGGATTTTCATGTGACTTGTCTTGGTTTGAGATTATAAAAACAACCATATATTTTGAAACACATTTGTTTTCAATAGTTGCAATATTTTTTTTACAAAAAAGATTATCAAAACAATGGCTTTCAACATTGTATAGGAAAATGGAGCCTAAAGTGTTTCATTTTACTTCTAAAGCAGCAGTACAGTATTTTCTTAATATCTACCTTTCCAAGCCATTTCCTGTGGTTTGTCCTAAAATTTACCCTCGTCAGCCTAAATGGTAGTGTCAATCACATGTGAAGAATCAACTTGCTTTTGGACTGAAAACAACCCTACCCTTTTAAAATGCCATGACTGCAGCATCACTACAGAAGGTAAAACCTGTGTGGATGTAGAGAGAACTTGCTTCTCCTTTTTCAGGTCAGTATTTTTTCCAAGATAAGGGTCACAGAAGACAATTTGGAAAACATCACATCATTTCTGCCTATGCTGCTTCTGTTCTGCACACGTACAAACAGTTAAGTAGAGGCTTGAAGATGTACAGTGGATTTGGCTTGATATTAAATTAAACAAAATTTTCCCCTGGAAACTGTCTAGCAGAGCCCACAGAAAGTAGTTGTAACTGCAACTGGAATACTATAAGTTTTAGGGAAATTTCCATGCCATACACTGGTTTAATGCACTACTGGCACATGTAACCTGCAGAACTCAGATGTAGATACAGATTCCAAGTTTTGAAATATCCACATTTAGAGTTTTGATTTGAGCTCCTCCCCAGTAAAAATTTCTTTACTTCTGAGCACATAATGATACTTTACAACTACTGAGCTCTGCTATAACTCTTTACAGGTCAGAAAAACCTGAACCTTTCATTGTGCAAGCTAAGATTACTAAAGGAAAGTAAGCCCCACAGCCAGCCCATCTGATGCAAGGAGAGTGACATCCGGACATGTTTGGAGTATCAACACCTCCAACCCAGCTTCATGCTGCCAGGAGCTTTTTCCTGTTTGGATTCAAATGTAAAGACACCTGGGATCAAACGCAAATGATCTCTTTCGATTTCATCCACGGTGACGTAAGGCAAGGACTCCTTGACAGCACCCAGAGGAATCAGTGCGCACAGCCTGCAGTTACTTGGGGCTACTCAGATTCCCGTACGCTGTTTCCTCAGCCCTGAGTTTCTCCCAAGTACTTGCTGCCAGCTGCACTGAACTGCACACAGAAGAACAATATGCAACAAACAGACATCATTAGAGAAATGTTATTTTTCTTATTACAGAAAAGTTGAGAACTTTCACAATACCTTGAAACACTGCTCAGAAATTACCTCTTCAGCTTGGCATCCGTTCCCTCTTTAGGAACAAAACAACCCCAGCAATTACAGGAAAAAGCCAAACTGACATAACTAAACCAAGAAAGCCTTTTATCTATTCATCTCACAAGGTTTTGTTTGGTGTTTGGTTTTTTTTAACTACTTCTTAAAGGCTTGGAAAAGAAGCATTAGGTGCTCTTTGCACGCAGAACATTTACGACCTTGTTCGACTTCTTCGATATATTTCTTACTAATGCTTGCTGTATTAATGGACTCAGCCCAAGAAGCAGCAATGTCGAGCTTTTTAATTGCTTTACACAATCAAATGCTAACATTTCAATCATTAATAATAACACTGAATATCATGCTTTGGAGCACAACGTAAACAATGTATGAAAAACAAACGCTTCAGCAGGTTCCTACCTCTCACTTTTTATTAGTAGTTCAGAAAAAGAAGCCTAAAAATAAATAGCATTTATTGTCACTAGAGAAAGTGCTACAGTAAAGAGCAGCAAACAACTGGGAGCCACAATTATAACCTCCACCCCTTACAGCCTTCACAGAGCCTTTGCTGATGCTGTCTATGTAAGCAGAGCAGAGCTGTCTGCTTCAGGGTTAGAGTTTTCTTGGAAATGTTTACTATAATGAGAGAATTTTGTGTTCTTTTTCTTTTAATCACAACACTGTCCAGTTCTGAGACCTGAACTGATGCAAAAAAAAAAAAAAAGATCCAGATGACATTTCAAGGAATTTAATAATCAGATGCCTCATTGCACTGCCTGGGAGTGTGTTTCACATCATATTAAAATTATTGACACCCAGTCATGTTATGGCAAAACGAGCTGACACCATGCTTGGTTACAGCTGTTGCCACAACAGTAGTTACTTGGCAAACGATGTGAAAGAGGACAAAGTGCTATTGTGAGCTTATACCAAGCTTTTACACATTATGTCTCCAGTTCATAGAGAGGAAAGAAAAAAAGAAATGCCGCCTTTTTTTACCGAGCAACCACACTGTGATTCTAAGTGAATGTGTTTGTCAAAAGATGTCAAAACTACCTCTAATTGACAAGCTATGAAAACCACAGAAGGGGATGGAGAAGAAGCACGAGATTCCTGCAAGAAATGCAACTCAGATGGGGTAAGCCAGAAAAAGGAAGGACAAAGAGCTCTTGGAAAGCAAACTTGCCCTTTGTCCTACAAAGGAGCAGCAGATCTCAACTGCAACTTTGTGGGAAGCATCAAGAATGGGTCACACTGTGAAGAAGGCCAGTTGTGTTCCCAAGGGACTGTCACAGGTTGTCTGCTCTTGAAGATCAGGTCTTTGTGACTTTGGTGAGGAGACATACACCTTCATGTCTACTCTCTTTGTGAGTCCATCCAGACTATAGAAGGAAAGGTTTTACCTTTGGCTAAAATACTTGCATCTCGTTTTTTTTCCTCCATGAAGTAGCTGGAGAGCCTGCCTTACCACACAGATGGCTCCCCATTAAAATAATCAACAACAATGTTGGAACTCTGTTCCTTGAAAGGAGGTTTGTCTCTGTGCCCAAGTGAGCCAGCAGAGGAAAAATCAGCTGCTACACATTAAGGAAAAAGTAACGCATATAAAACAAAACAAAAAACAAAAGGAAAGGAAAGATAATTTCCATCCAGTATTTAATTGCAAAAATATGGTGGGAGAGAAAGAAGACTCAAGAGAAACTCCAGGATTTCTTGCATCTAAAGCAGCCATTTTGCATTGTATGACAGAAATGCTTCAACTGCTGATTGGTGCAGAGACATGTCCTCAATCTTTTAGATCAGTTTACTGACTTTGATCGTTCTTTTTCCCTACACAATGTTATCCCTAAGCCTCTCCTCCCATCTAGTCAAGCTCTAATCATGACCCAGCATTCATTCTGATGTCTGTGGTATTGAGACCCACATCCTATATTGATCCAAAACAAAAAATTGAGATGAGAGAAAACAGCCCAACAGTTGACCTATGTGAGTATTGACTGTTGTCTATGCGAAAAAGTTGGCACTTTCCAGAAAACTTGAACCACCAGGTAGTATTCAAGACACAAAAGCGATTTCCTCTTTAAGAACAAGATATCACAGGTGTTCACTTCTGCCAAAGGCTGTTCTAGTAGCCACTGGAACATAATATGTATAAACTGATCCTACCTACTACGTGACAATTTATAGAAGAGCAGGTCTGGATTATTTTTCAAATTTATTGTAACAGGAGTTACAATATGCATATACATCATATGCAAGCAGTATAATTATAGCACTTGTTTACTTTTAAAAGGTGGGAAGACACTGGAAAATATTTTAAAAAAAATTTCCTTTTCCACCTCTTTATTGCCCATTTATTATTTAAATATGCCCCTGCAGTGGGGAATTGCACTACACGTTCACGAAAACTGCAAAGCGAAACTGAATATAAACAGAAAGTGACTGATCTCATTTCCCTGAGCAAGAGGGTTGAAGGCCAGAAAAGAAATAAATTGCTTAAGGGGTGGGATGTTAAGCAAATATTTACACAATTTTCCAGTTTTTATCAAACATAAAATATAATCTAATAATCATCTAAGGAATGTTTTGAGAACATTTTCCCTTAAGTATTACTCAACATTTAGACATGGATGATCAAAAAGTCGAGACCCACTCCCACCAAGCATACAGCGGTATTTATCTCAAGCTCTCCCTAGTAGGAGAGATTACAAGGATTAGGTTTCAAGCTTGTGCAATTGTCTTTAGACAAACACAACAATATGCAATAAACTACTATTCCCCAGATGACTTTATGAAAAAAAGCCCTACACTAATGACAATTAAGACTGAAAGAAAAGAAGAGCCAAATGAGTAACAATGCAGGACAAAGAGGCCCCCTTGAAAGATGCAATAGCATGGAAGCCATCAAATCAGGGGGTGGTGGCTTTCCATGTGGGCAGGCATTCTCTGGGGCCACTTCTTGGCTTCCTCCTCACAAAGAAGTTCATTCCTCTAAACGACGATTACATATTCTCAGGGTTTGAATTAAGGAAGCAGGGTGCAGTAGGTCTTAAACTGAAGTCAGTCTCAGAACTCAATAGTTTAGGGCCAAGTTTATTAGCCCTCCCAACCAAACTCTATTATCCAGCTCAGTCACAACAGTATTTTCCTATTAAACCTGTATTTAATTGGGTCATTAGAGCAAGACAACAAAACAGAAACTCTACTGTAAGCCAGTCTCTACATTTATAAAACAGCTTTTCTCTGGTATCTTGAGCACCTGCTCCTCTTCTCAAATTCAGAGAACAAGCACTTGGGCACAAGGTTTTCCACTGATTTCAAAGAACAGAATTATAAGTTTACAAAAATCACTGCCTGAAAAAGAGTGTGATAGCATTTTTGCAGCACTGCCTGTTCTTTGAGTTCATGCAACATTCCCTACATCAACTGTGTTGTCCATTTACAGTGGGCATCTCTGACATGAGGTCCCTACCTCCTTAGTTGAGTGCAAAGGATCTGGTACACTACTAATATTGTTTGTGTAGTTTCTTCTAAAACAATATTGCAACATGCTTAACGTAATACATGAGTATTGTATAATTCCAAATATTCCATCTTATTCCAAAGACCACACTGGGAATTTACCAAGAAAAAGCTACTTGTGAGCAATCCCTATTTGAAGAATTACAAATGGTTCATCTCTTTTGATCACTTTGATTCCTCAAAGAGGAATCATCTGACGGAACTGGCATGTGGGAGCTTAATTCTCTCACTCCTTGCTGGTAGAGCTTTAATAAATCATCAATAATTAAAGATGACCGTTAAAATATGACCAACCAAGTGCACCAGCACATGAGATGTTCCATAAAGAATACTCTTCATGAAGAGGGTGCTCTTACAGCATCATCACCAGCTGTCACAAACTTCATTCTATTCCAGCTTTCAACATGTGCCTGCCACACAAATTGTCTAACAAATTTTCTTCTAACTTTACAGCTAAGACCAGCATCCTGTCAGTGGATGTTTCAAAAAAAAGCTATTGAAATACACGTTTTCTCCTTAATTAGAAATTGAACATCAAATTACTGGAATTTCAAAGGCTTACTAGTATGTTTTTGGTCATCAAGTTAATATACATGAGATAAAATTTTTATGCATTCCTCCCTTATCTCCACAGCTTTACTCATCCACATTCTGTAACAGACTACGTTTCTTTTTATTTTTCCATAGGTGAGAGGTGATGGTGACAAAGGTAATTTTGGCCAGAGGCAGTAACTTTCTACCTTTACCCCTGAGACTACACATCTCCACACCTTCCTTGAATGAGGAAACAGCAGCTTACTTTGTGACAGTAAGTCATTTGTAAGGATAAATTTCTTCTTTGAGAAATCCTAAAGTACTTAACAAACATTTGTAAAGTACTGATTGATTGCAAGTTGACAGCAGCCAGCAATAATACATTGCGGTCCACAGCAAGCTATAAGAATATCATTTCTGACAGAAGTAGTAAGGAGAGATTGATAAGGAAGAAGTAGTTGCCTGGGCTAGCACATCAGATTTAAGACTACTGCTCTTCTACATATATATACATACTTCAACATTATGTCTCCAGGGATGCACTAATTCTATTTGTTGAACCAACACAAATAGTTTTTTCTGTCTGCAACACACCAAAAATGTCACCCAGCAAAAGAGCCTGTCACCTGTAGCCCTCAAAATAATATTATCTGAAGAAGATAACAAAGAATTGATACCTCCTCTTTCTTATATCTATGTTCAATAGTTAAGGAGATGAAGCACACACTCGTAATGGACTATTATGGGAAATCAGATACTCCACACCCCTCTAGTCTAAATTCTTCCCATCCTTCTGTTTCCCCCCGCTTTTAAACCTATTTAAGCCATGACTCCAAATCAGGATGGGCACTGCTAGCAGTTAGTCCATCATTCACCAGCTCTCATCATGTGAGGGCCATGCACAGATTAATTAAGGGCACTTGCTCTTGGAATGCTTTGCTGTGATATGGAACATTATCCTCATTTTAGAGATGCACAGAAACAGATGTGTCCACAGTTACCCAAGCTATGCCCAGGATAAAGCTAAGAATAAAATATCAGTAGCCAAGTTTCTGATTGTTTTTACTGTATTGGGATAGGGAAAAAAATCTCATCACCTTTATAAGATTAGAAATAAATTAGTTACACAATACCTCAAAATCAAAAGGCAACACATCACGAAGCACATGAAAACATGCAAATACTTAATATTCAACTTAAATGAAATACTTATGAAAAGATTATAAAAGGGATAGTTATAGCTGAATCTTTTGTATTATTTTTAATATTTTAACCATGAAAATACTGTATATTTTGAAATATATATAATAGCTCATAAAATGAGATGTTTTCTTCTCTTTGCTCATGCACTTGAAAATACTTTATCTCTAAAATTCATGCCAGCATAAAAAAGTCCTAGTAAAAAAATCTTCTTTCTTCCCACCTCAAGATCAAAAAAAAGGAATAATATAATTGGCTTGCCTTTGAAACAGATTTAAAGGCTTAGAAAGCTATTTCCTTATGTTTGTAGGAGTAATGGAAAGTGAACACACTTTAGTACATGGACTTTGTTAGTGGGTATATGCCTCGTGCCTCTGATTACATCTGCATTATGTAGGAAGAGAAACGAAAATGAAAATCTCCTATGCATTAATAATTTGCTGCTAGTTTTTTATACAAATGCATACAACAAGAAATTACTAAGCCCTCACCTTGACATTGCTGCTTCAAAAGATGACCTCAAACTGGGCTGAGGAGCTGGTGCTCACAGAACTCCGCCTTCACGAGCAGCTGTGTGTGAAACTCAGGACTCCTCCAGCCTTGCTGACCTGCCAACTCACTCTCAGCCATAACACTTCCACCAGACCTTTCCCTTCCCAATCTACTGTCAATGCCAGCCAGGCCTTCACTTAGTGATAAACCCAACTCTATTTCTTCATAAAGAACAATGGGAAGCGAGACTGAGTCCTCCAGTAAAGATCTTAAATTCTAGGCCAAGTTGTGAAGCAAAACACTAAAATGAACTTTACTGTTTTAATACAGGATTATATGATCTTCTACCTCTTGACAAATGTGCTAGCAAACAGGATTTTACTTATCAATTAATTTTTAATGTATTTTGGTGGTTATTTTTTGGCGCTCATCAAGTATATTTTGGGGAAATTGAAATATCAGCTGATTTCCTTTGTTTCTAGCACAAATACATCCATTCACCTCTATCCCTTGAATAAGATTGGGCTTTGCTGTTGCTCTCTGTTTTATTCTGTTTAAGCATTGCTGAAAATGAAATTAAATTAAATCAACTGTGAGAGAAAGCAACTTCTTGTCTCCAAAGTTTTGAAATGACTGAACCTTCTCATATTTAATAATTCAGACTTACTCCTCTAAATTTTGTCCAGGAAAATAAGATGGTCTTTATATTCCAAAGATGTCTTCACAAAAGTCTGCAGTACTGGATTTTCTGACGCTGAGTGATTATGAAGCCCCCTTTTGTTCTCATAACTTCATGATGTATATCTATAACTCTTTCTTGTTTGTGAAGATAAGACCAGCCTTGTCTCTCTAAATGCCTTTTCAAAGGAAGATTCACAGTTGTTTGACTTTTGATCTGTGTGGCAACTAGCTCAACCACCTGCGCTGGGTTTGAGCAGTTACTGAGCTTGCTTTGTACCAGCTTATGAACACAGCAAGCCTTTTACACCAGAACAAGCCGATGTGTGAATACACCAATTTACAATGTAAATACAGGGTCCAACAATATGGGCATCTTTAATGACCAAATGTGTAAAGTGCATATATTGTTTACTGATTATATCATTAAATAAAACAGATGGCTCATATTCTCCACCCACCTACAGTGGATTAAAACACAATGGTGTAATAGTCTGGTAAACTGGTAATGTGAAACATTGCTTTGTACTGGTGTAGTAGTATAAATAGCTGTTCACAAATGAGGTACAAAGCCCCACTGCCACTAAGAGTAATTAGCTGAAGGCTGTACTGAAAGAACACTACCTTCACAATCAACACGTGTGTGCCATTTACACTGCAAACTGCATTTGAAAAATATAGTGGTGACAGAAAGGAGCAAGGAAGTTTCTTAGCATGGATAAAGTAGACCATATGCTTCCCAGCATCTCGGGAAGACCAGGCACACTTAGAATCATGTTTCTCCAACAATTCCCTATTCAAATGCATTATTTGCGGCCATGACAAGCATGTCAGAGAAACAACAGTGTTGGGGTTTTTTTGCTTGCACGAGCATTTTTATCGGGAGGAAGGCAGGGAGCTAGTGAAAAAATAATTTTAAGATGTGATTTTTATTCAAGAAGAAAAATTACCCATTAGCGTTGTAATCTTAAACTATCCATAGATCTACTGAATCTAAAAAGTAAAAGACAAGATGTAGACTTTGCTCTAACTCACAAATATTACAAAAACCTTCTGGGTTACACCCTGGTTAATACAGCATATTCCAAGCTAAACAAGAGTTCTTAGGTAATAAATACCACATAGTAAGATCCTGAATGCTAAGCCACATTAACATTCATGGAAAAACGTTAATATTTGCAGAAGGTATACAGGTCAGTGAAAAACTCTCCTGCTATGTTTTTAAACTGGAGAATACTAATACCATTTATAATTCTAATAAATTGTAGCTCCTGACTTCAAATTTATTGGCTAATTTTTCACGACTTCACAAAACCCCACCCAATTACTAAACTGACTTTAAAACATGACTTTAAAATCTCAGTTATAATCCTGATTCTAAGACTGAAGGAGCATTAGAACTGAAAGTATAGGTTTATCTGAAGCAAGCAGGTTGCAAGAGTCTATCCCTTTTTTATATTATTCTAGATATTTCTGAAACAATTTTAATGATTTTCAATGAATTATTTTAGAGCTACGTAAACGTTGTAGAGAACATAAATCCCGGTGCTTATGGCAAAATTGTTTTTCTCTGTCTTTCCCCTTTTGCTTAATTTCCACATTGACCTTTCTTTGCCTTCTTGATTAGGTGCAAATCATAGAATGGCTTGGGTTGGATCTTCCACACTAGTTAAAGAGACAGCAAAAATTAGCAAGTTTTCATCCTTCCTATCACTGAGTAGACTAAACAATCTCTCTTTGTATGGCCAAAGTTTCTCATCCATGACTTTGTTATTCTTCAGAGAGATACTCAGCAGGTTAGTGATGTGTGAACATTTCTTCTGAAGTGTTTTAGAGGTCCAATACAACATATTACATGCTACGCAGGGATATAAATTCTTCCTCAATTTTGGTCTTGTCTCACAGCAGCATTAATTTATCTGCAACAAACTCAGAGTGATCCTGGTTTTCCTTAGCTGTTGATCTCTCACAGTCCAAATTTATGGCCTTCTTTGCAAAACTACTACAACAACAATAAAAACACCACCACCCCACCTCACTCCCAACCAAACTTTGCTCAAACTAAAAGAGATCCTTTTTCAATACTAGAGCTGTAGATGAGCAAACTACTCAAACAACTATGACTTGCAGTTTCAGGTCCTAGATTTTGTGGTAGAACTTCACTGACTGACTTGAACAAAAATTGTACTCAGTAAATCCTGAGTTTTCCTTTTTCCAGATGTTGCTCACCTAATCTCTTATGTCTCTTGAGCACTGCCAAAACCCTGACCTGCTACTATGACCTAGACTGAAAATGATCTAATCTAAAAGATTACCTAATAAGGACAAGATTCTGATATCACAACAGTTTTAAATCAGTTTAAATAGTGGCTTCATTGTTTTCTTAAAGATAAAGTACTTAGTGTGCGACCAGAATTGTGCTGGAAAGCTAGATTAATTTTGCTTTTATTAAAAGATGAAAATATCAATCAAGTGTGGCAAGTGCCACTGGAAATCATACTCAGAATGCACAAAAGAGGGTCTTTACCTGATAAAAATTAACAAATATGCTGCAGACACATGATGGGAGACTAGGCAAATTAATTTGCATTTCTCCACTTATTTCCAAACACTAGCTCTGTCAAAAATGCTAGTGTCACACTTACTGTATTTTTCTTTAAACGTTTAGAAGTGCCACCAAAAAAAGTTAAATCTCTGTACTTTGTGGATTTTGTTTGAGTTTCAAATGTTGCTTTTAGTATACAGTCTAGTTTTAGTCTTATGGTAACCTTAAGGGAATGATTTAATTTTGGTATCTCTATTTGTAAAACTCAGTGACACCTACACATGAAGCTACTGTTTGGAGAATCTGAGCTTCCAGGATTTGCCTATTAGAACACTATCGAAGTCTTACATTTTTACATTCCTGAATCCCATCAAAAGGCTTGGCTTAATGAAAACTAGAAACTGTAATTTAATTGTGTACACCATTATTTATGTTCTCTAATTCTTGAAAAGTTCAGCAGAAATTTCTTTCCACAGCACAAATCACCAGAAACCTTCCCAAATGCACCAGTACATAAAAGCTCTCTGTCTACCCAGGAAAAAGGATTTGGGCTAAACATTAGGGAAAACTTGGAAAAATCTGATTGAAGAGATGAGGAATGTTGAGCAGTGCAGAGCAGGCCAAACAAATATCTGTCAGGACTGAAACAGGGTCAGTCAATCCTGCTTTAACACAAAGGGATGAACTTTCCTGAGATCACTTCCACTTTCTATTTCTTTTGGTAAACTTATGGATCAAAATGAAGTGACAAGATATCATGCATATCTGTGATATGCTGCATTTAGGAATTTATGGCTTAAACACTCTGTAGTAAAAGGTACATGCAAAATTTGACGTATATTGTTCTGCCACAGTTATAGCGTGAGTGGTGTCAAGGACATGATTCCTAATCAACTACTAGCCTTAAAGAATTTGACTTAATTGATTTCTGATGAGTTGTCTCCAATTATTTCAGCAATTACCAATGTCAGCTTTTGCTAACGGGTTCCCTGCTTCATATAAACAATTCTACCACATTCAAAATATTTTTACTACCTTCGCCATTCCTCAATATCACGTCAGAGAGAACTCATCCAACTGGAACTTACTTGAATTACTGCAGTAAAGCACTGCACTGACTATGCTGATACAAGACATGCCTTCTCATGAAAGCATGTCATGGGACACCTATCGTGGTTCAGACATGACAATGCTGACTATGAAATGCCTTTTGTTTCACTCATTACACTATGAACCATTTCAGGCTCTAGCTGCTCAATGGTAGTCAACATATCTCAGTACAGAAAACAATCACAAAGGGTTACATGATACTTAACCTATTACGATGCTTTACATTCTTGGTATTTGCAGTCTAGGACTAGCTAGGATAATTATCCACTGGGATCCTGCTTTCCTGCAGAAACACAACTGCACTTTAGATAATGTTCTTTCCAGCTGTTCAGCTGGATACAAGTGATAGAAGGGGGGGCAAATGAGATAGTAATTCCAGATGATAGAAAAGAGGGAAAGGAGAGGACAGAACAAAGGCCATTGTACATTTCAAAAAGGAATGGAAAAAGAGAATTAGAAATATTGTCTGAAGAATGCTGAGAACCCTGCTCATAATGGACCTAGTATAGGCAGCTTGACATGCGGATAAAGCTTTCCAACAATCTGAAAAATAAAACAATGCTATGGCATAAATGCTTCTATCTCAATGAATGAGGGACATACCCTTCTAAGGCTGCCTGGGAACAAGGAGATTAAAACACTGACTTATTTTATGCCATGCATTTAAGTTATTAGATGTAAAGATCAATCATGATGCTCCTTTCTTTTCAGGTTTGAAGAAAACTTAACTCTGTATCAATGAGGTTGTTAGAGATGAAGGTTTGCAAAGGCTAAGGTGACATTACACTAATCCCAGCTACATGTGGCAATGTTGAAATTGGTCCCATTCTGTAAGGCATTCAGTACCCATGACACGGAACTCTCTGTGTACACTGATGGTGCAGCTATAGTGGTTATACAGCAGCTCAAAAGACTTCTGCATCTTCCATGGTACATGAACTGAACAGTATTTCTAACATTGAATGAAAGTAGATTAAGATTTTTCAAAAGCATTTTGGAAATAACACACATGACACTGTCCAAGAAAGATGAGTAAGGTTTATAAAATGGCTCTCAATTATTAAAAATAAGAAATGCATCTTACATGCATCAGATCATGCCATACCTGAACTAAGAACAGGGAATACACAGTGTCCCATACTATTTTAAAATATTTGCTGTTCAGACTTAGAGGTACATTTCCTGTTTTTTTGGTTGGACTCCTAATGATGAAGAATGCTCACCCTTGGGAATTTTGCTGACACTACATTTATGTTTTCCAGATGTTTTGTCCATCACTTCAATAAAGAAACAAGGTTTCTTTTTAAAGTTAGAGATGAAGAGAGGAACAACTAGTACTAATTAATGCCAAGGTTTAATCTGGGATAACAAGCTGTATGTTCCTTGTCCAAGGACTATATTGTGATTAACACCACCACAAAGCTTATCAGTTTCTTTCTGAAAAGATTCAACAGATCATAATTGATAAAGGTTAGTTGCATAATAAAATACAAACATGTACAATAGTGTAAGAATCATGTTACTGTATTAAATGTTTAAAAGTCAGGAAAATTTAAAAGAAAGTTATTATACTGACAGTAACAAGCATTAAAATACCCTATGTGTGTTTTATGGTTTCCAGTTAACAACAGAAATATTAAGGACATGATTTGCAAGGAGCACAATAAAAGCTATGTTGCCCCAAGAGATGACCTGGAATCATTCTGCCACTCACTCCCCCCTTATTCAGCCTCCCTTCAGCTAAGGGAATTGCTCCTCTGGTTTAAGTTAACCATATGCTTAAATATGTTCCTGAATCAAGGTCTAAATTACTGAAGTAAACAGCTGCAGCTGTAAATATTCAACATGGAGCAGACGCTGCTAGAGGATTTACTGTTTCAATCATTTTGCAGTGCAGAAACACATCTTGAAGTAAAAGTAGAAATATATGTACCAAAAAAAGTTGCTGAAACAATTTCTACTCACACTTCTTTTGGTTTGTGACCAAATATGCAAAGTTCCTGCAGCAAAGAGGAACTCCTCTATTAGCATGAAAACAAGGCAAATCTAAGTGTATGTTAAACCTCACCCTGCATCAGTGATACAAAGACCTGCCTTCAGAAAACTGCAGAGACCCGACAGTCATGACCTAGTATGACTGAGACAAGCTTTAGCTCAGAAGAAAATCTTTTTTTGTTATGGACTTTTGGGGATGGAAACAGAGATTGGTAGGGAAATAGAGGGAAATGGAAGTGGTCACACTGTTTTGGTTTGTGTCAACACGGACATGAGTGTCTCTGCTGCTGTTCTTCAACATATGGAAATGTGGGCTTTCTAGTCAAACAAGAAGGCAGAACAGACATCATTAACTTTTTACATCTCTAGTAGTGTGAGAAAACAAATAAAGGAGTCCTGTGCATACACTGCTGAATAGACTCTACCAGGTCAGCGGGTGGAGGTTGAGCATCTCACACTCTCTTTAAAGAACTGCCCTACACTGTCTCCTCAGCCTAATGACCACAACTTCACCACTGCTGAAGTTGTTTGAGAACTATTAGAAATGACTGCAATCCAGGCCCAAACTCTGAAGGCCAATTCTAAAAAACATGTTTTAAATCACTTCTGCTTAGGACCAGAGGCAAGGGACACAAGTTGGATGCTGGGAAAATTCACTTAGATACTTGGAGAAATTGCCCAGAGAGACATTAGTACCTCCAACCTCGGATGTGTTTGAAACTTGACTGAAGAAGACTCTGAGCAACCTGCTCTAGTGAGACTTGCTTGAGCAGGAGGTTGCACCAGACAACCTCTAGAGGTCCCTTCCAACCTAAATTATCCTCGATTCTCTAAAATGTCGAAAAATAACTGTAAGGTCTGGACTCTCCTGGAGCTCAAAAGTAGAAGGAAGTTTCACTAGAAGTGATTCAAGAAGCAGGACTCTCAGAGTTTTCCTGGAAATAAGAGTGAAGAAGCTTGACCTCAACTAGCACAGGGGGCAGGCATTCCATTTCTGATTGTAGTCACATTGGTCATGCATCTGTTGGCAAGTCACATAACTTACTACCTGAGAGCTGAACACTTACTGCCTCATTTCTAGAGGCAGTGTCTCTGTCCTTATGGAAATCAAACTTTAAAAGTCTCTTTTATAAGAGCAGATGTGTTCATAAGCTTCCCAAAGCATCACTGATAACAATTCAGAAGATTGAAATCTGAAGATTAAAAGGGAATTATTGGCATAAAAATTTCCTGGTAAACCAGACTGGATAAAACATTGACCTGGAGAGTAGCAGCTGTTTTTCTGAAGTATTTTTTCCCCACAATTTGAAGGGGGGTAGATAGAACTTATCTGCCAATTGAATAAAGAGTCAAATCTACTAAAATTTTTATCTGGTTACTTTTGGGTTTGTTTGTTTCCCACTGGGCTGTGTGTGGCTTGGACACTTTCCAAATTCTTTTCTTAAAAGCTTTTCTAGGCTATTGGCTTAGGATATGGGCAAAAGACTGAAGATCTTCCAGAACACATTCTTTCTAGCACACTCTGCACTCCTCAATTCACACTGGGGTAGAGGTCAAGGGACAGAGAGTTGAGATGACCTGTTCCAGTGCCACATCACACTCACTAATTTCTTCCTAATTTCTAATCTAAATCTGCTCTCTTTTAGTTTGAAGCCATTCCCCCTTATCCTAGTAATGCAATGCTCTAAGAGGAATATACTAGGTTAGCAGAATCTAAGTAGATTCTACCAGAAAAAAAAAAAAGAATATAATGAATGTATAGGTCATTTCAATGTAAGAATATTTAAAAACATTTATTAGAAAAATACTCTTGCCCACATACCTAATATACTGGGAGACAACAAATTCCAATATATAAGGCTAAGTACCTTAAACTGCTAGAGCAGCAAACTGGGATAGGAAGAGCAAGCTATCCCTATCATGACACTGATTTTCTTTGTGAACTATGGCAACCTACAAAACCTGTCTCTGCTTTTACTCCCTGTCTGCAGAATGTTTAATGCACAAACACATGGACAGGGAATTTTGGTCATATGAAAGCAGTAATTTAGCCCTCTAGCTATCTAAATACCTGATCTCTTAATATATTCATCAAGATTCAAAAGAGAGGCTGCTTTACCTTTCCCAGACAGTAAAATTAGAAACAGTTTGGCATTAATTTGAGGCACAGGGTGTTAGCCTGGCACATGACTTCAAGCATATCAGCAAATACATATTGTGGGAGCAGCAACTACACTGAGTAATGTTCAGTTTAACATTACCTTTCCTGTATAATATTGATGGGAAGAATGATCCTCCAGTGTCTTATTTTATTGGTTCCAGTAATTATGTGAAACATTGTGGGGTCTGTACTGAAGTATGCAGAAATTAGGACACAACTGCCAATCTGTGCTAATTATATTTCTTACAGTTGTATTTATCTAATTCATGCTGATTTCTTGGGGTCTGTATTTTAAGATTACTGCTTTTGGCACGTTTACCTGAACTGAGCTTAAATCCTAACCTGCCTTTCATCTAGATGGGTGACTCAGCTCAGCATTTTTGTTGAAGAAAAAGGAAATCCAGTGACTTCCTGACACACAGAAACGTGCCATCGTGGTGTTCCACTACAAAATCCTTTTTTCTGAAAAGAAGAGCCCAAGTACATTTCAGAAAGATCGTATTTTTTATTTGGCTTATGGAACACTTATAAACTAGGACTCCTAACTGTGATTCCCAAACACAAAACAAAGTCAAAGGTTACAGCATATGTTTTTGTTTCAGCTTCTTCAAATTACTTGCAAATGTATTCAAACACAATATGAGGAGATACTTTATTTTATTGAAAATAACAGACTACAGGGTGCTGCAAAAAAGGCTGGGGTACCTCAAGCATAAACATGGAAAGAATACATTGGTTTAGAAACCCATAAATCCTTATTTGAATCTGCCAACCTGAAAGCCAAGTAAAGCCCGAAAAAACTATTTTTCCTAAATGCTATGTCTGATTAAGCCATACTATTAAATGACAGCTGAACTTTAACATTAATATGATATTATTTAAATAACTGCATGATTTTTTTTACACTAAAATGATGAATGATTTTTGGACAGCTCAATTGACATAAAGCAAGAAACCCCTTTAATGAGATTTGACAAAATGGAGACATATGCAGAATATTCGTTACAGCTCATGTCGCAGAGCCCTTCCTGCGGAGACTTGGGTTTAGTTGAGTCTTTTATTTTGTTCATTTTTTTTATAGTTTATTTTGATTGTCTACAGGCACTGAACCATCCCTTTCAATTGCCACTTCCTTTCTCCATGGATTTTGAATTTAGCTTGTGTCATTTACATATTACTCTTAATCAGAGAATTTTATATGTTACAGTTTGGAGTTGGAATTGTAAGATATCTGTGGAATGAAGGCATGAGGTTCAGTCATTTTAACCTTTGTCAATGTGGTACACAAGGAACTAACAAAGGTATTTTTATGAGGAGACTAGTGGAGAGATACAGCTTCATTTATTTCCCAAGCCAAGTGACAAATTAACAACTATGCTAAAACTTCTCCTCCTTTTTACTTTTTTTTTTTTTAATAAGCCAAGTACATTAAGCAAATATGCAACATAAAAGCCCGTGGTAAGGGTAATGTCATACCGAACTCTTCAGAGCACTAAACTCCCCTAAAACTGAGCTTTCTTAGCACCCAGCACTGCTTATTTGAAGGATACTTTTCTTCTTCAGGAAGCTGAATATATACAGAAATGGACATCACAGCTCAGGTGCTGTTTCTTGATAAAGAACACATATCCAGAGACGTCACTAATTCAAAAAAATTTGTCTGAGAATGTACTAATGTTAATTTAAGGTGAGAAGTAATCATTGGATAACTCCCTCCTTGCAGTCCCACATAGAGTTTTAGGATGTTGCTCAGTTTTCCTTTCTGTATCCCCTCATTTTGACCCCATGGACAATTTTCATACCATAGGAAGCATGGAAAAAACACGTTAAAACCACAACGGTTGACACTGTGTCTGCCCCATTTATTTAGGCAGAATTGATAATTTTAACCTTTTCTCTGAGCGCAAATTTATGCTGCCCCAAAACATTTACAAACTTTCTCACTTTAACACGCAAAAAACCCCTTAAAACCCCCAAATCACTCAAGAATAAGAAACACAGGAGTTCATATCAAAACGCTTAATTTTACAACACACATCCAAAATCTCCCAAATAAATACAAAGAAACAAAGATGAGAAATCATTATACAAGGGCTATCCCTCAGGCTACAGAAAACTCTTTCCATAGGTGTGACAAAGCCTGCCATCTAACCACGCTGGCTTCACTGCCAGCACTCATCCAAAGACATTCTACATAGCAGCCTGTGTAAAAACAAGTCAGGTATGTCAGCAAAACATTGAGGTTGAATTAAAACGGAAAATAAAGGCATGGAGGGAGAGAAGATAAAAAGAAAGAGGAGAAGTGTCCCTACCTTGGCCTTACCTTCGCAACATTCCCGTCAAAATCCTGGAACTCTTCCCCAGGTTTGCATCTGTTTCTCTAAGCTGGGGAGAAAAGAGTCTCATTAAAGGTAAAAGGCACACATATTCCAACCTGTACAAAGGACAGATATTTCTACTGTTGTTTGAGTCAATCAACTTCAGGTTTAGCCCACAACAAGCTCTCAAAGCCACTGAAGCTCTGAAATTTAAAAATGTTTTGTCTTGTTTTCACTTACATAAAGATGAAACCCAGGGAAGATAAGACACTGAGGCAACAAAGGTGAGTCAGGATAAAGAGCAAAAGCTTTACAAATAAAGGGTTGCAGGTAGAAGCTGTATACATTGGTATCCATAAATCCCACTGATATGTGTATGTGTATTGGTTAGGTATCTTACTGAAGGCATCAAGGGATGAAGAGACAGCCATGTACTGTGTTCCTGATGCTTTATGAAAAGAAAAACTTATCTTTCTTTCGCTGTTTTTCAAAGACAGTAGTTTAAAGAAAAAACAGAAATACAAAATATTTCCTTTTACCATTTCTGTGTAAAAGAAATATGCCTATACTGTACCTTAAATACAAAACTTGTACTGACCTTACAGCAGCCACCACTGGCATGGGTAGCCAAATACTTTGTAAATAGTATATAGTGTGTATATATGAGTACAGAAGGCACAGTTGTATAATACATATTTCTTTCATGTAAGGATCTGTGACTCACTGAAAAGACCATTTTTGTAGTTTATTAGGACAAAGGAAACTTACAGATTATAGCTAAATTTAATTAGCTGACTTGTCCTACAGCTCTCAAAAATCTTGCAAAATAGGTAAAAGCACAACTGAGTAAAAAATGAAATTGTGGGGATGGGGATGGGGAGTTATGAAGCAAATGAACCTCATATTTACTTCTATTGCTCTTTAAAAGGGGTTAAAATGTCCCCTCTATTTTTGTGCTTATTAGAGTCCCACAAAAGGAAATCTAGAAAAGAAGAAGACTACAGGAAGAATGCAGTTACTCTCCTATTGCCTCTTTTGCCACTGACAGCTAGAGGAGAGACATCTTTTCAGTTCTTAGATATCTTGAAACCAGTGGGACAACAAAATCTACTGTAAAAGATAATCTAATGATTCTAAGCATTTCAGTTATGAAATAGGAGGGACCACTGTTTCTAACATGCCCCAAAACACAGCTTTGTGTACATACTAAAAACCATTCTTCTCATTATGAAAGCTGAATATTTACCTCTTCATTATCAAATCAGATTGAAAGGATTACCTGACTCATTGACTTCTTACTAAAAAAACTTTGTTGTAGTCGACAAAATGCATGCTGTGTTATAAATCCATCAAAATAGTAACACTGCCAAGAAGAGTGGCAGTCTTCCAGTAACAGATCACCTTTATCACAACAAACCACTATTATATCTTGAATATAGGAACAGCAGCAATATTAAACCCAGTCTCTATTCTGGAGCCCAATACTGTAAATATTTGCTACCAGGTTTAATGTTTATTACTGAAATCAGTAGTTGCAATCAATGACACAAAACCTTTTTGCATAAATTTTCCCCTTGTTCTTCTAACAGCTATTAAGAAAATACCAAGCAGAAGCTGGGACTGGATAACACCAATCAAGGCTTGCTCTTAGCAATATCATATTCAGTGGGAAGGCTTGCACTGACTCTCAGATCTCTGTAATTATGTGCTATGATGGAACAAAGATGAGCATTATATTCCAGGGAGGCCATTCCCTCATTTTTTCCTGATTCATCTAGACAATTCAAGCTCCAGAAAAGCAGTTTAGCCTGGTTTGACACAAGTAACAGAAGAAAAAACGTCACAATAATTTTTAAAAGGCTCATTAAAAAGCCAAGTTCTTATCTATGCTAGAAGGGAATCTGAAGTACAAATGTATGCTTTATATTGGTCTTTTATTATTCATAAAGATGCATTTAACACTTGGGGCTTCTCCTCCCTTTTCACACAAAACTAGCGCTCTCCTTTTTACCATTAAATGTTTGATCCTAACTTTCCTCTCTTGCTGCAGGATTCTACCTGACAGCTAGAATCAGTGCTGATAGTTAGGAAGGGGAAGCTGAATCTTAGAGGTTTGACAAACTCCTCTAAGCAAGACGACCTCATGTTTTTATGGTAATAAAAAAACCCACAAAATAAGTGAAAGTAACATTAAAAAAGAAACAAACACGTATACACAGTTGGAAGACCTCTAGCTACCTCCCAAGAGAACACTAAAAAAACCACCTTTTCTTCCTGCACTGGTAGAAAAAAAAAACCCAACATGAAGAGTTTCAAACTGTTTGTTTTTATTGAAAACTGAATTATCTGATTGGAGTTCTTTCATTATTTCTTTACCAACACCAGTGCACCACAGAAGGCAAAGAACTGGTGGCATGCAAACCTCTTAAATGGCATATGATGGGCACTTTCTTGTTTCACAGAACTGCTGTAGCGAAAACATTTTGAAATAGGCTTTGATATTAGTAATGGCAAACCTATATGGTGTTTAAAAAATAATATTAAGAATAATAATAAGAAAACGGGAAGTTGGACAAGATACTGATGTTGATATCTTGTCTATCTTAGATACATTTTAATTTGAGGTTTTCCTAAAAAATGTTGCATCTTTTGCATCCTGTATAGCACAGTTAACCTATCTGGCTGCTAGCAGAGCTTTTATCCCTTCTCTTTGCCTTAAAAAAAAAAAAGGAATTTTACTCTACAGATAGGAAAATTCATAAATGTAAATGTAACCAAACTATTGAGACTCATTTACATTTTGCTCATAGCAAAATCTTCCTACTTTTCACAACACTGAACTATTAAAGCTGACCATTGTGCTCAAATTGACAATTGCATTTCAGAAAAAAACTTTATTCCCTGACTTATAAGATAATAACACCATGTGTTTATTGCAAAGATATTATGCATTGATAGAGCATCCTCTGCCCTGATCTTTAAAAAAACCTCCAGAAAATAAAAACCTTGCCAAGTTATCCCAGATCATCCCTAATTGTTCACCTGAATAGACAGACAGCTGGGACAGGTCCATCCGTGTGACTCCACTGGACAACTTTTCTGAATTCCCTAAACAAAACATTTTAAGTGGCTTAGGATAAAAACTTGGAATTTGAGCTCTTCCATCATGCCAAGAGGTCTTTGACTGCACTGTGGTGGGATGCACTTTCCTAGAATACTCTTATTTTTAATCTTGCTCTTTGCAGCTTAAAGGTTTTGCCATCAAAGAAATTTGCTCTTCAGGTAGAAAGCATTGAAAAGGAGAAATTATGCTGTGAACCATGCGTACATTGAGTGATCAGAACTACATCCCTCTTTCTCATTCCTGAGGATCTCTAGGATCAGCAGAAAGGGATATCTGACATTCATCTCCATTGTCTAGGTTTTACTTGTCCAGCTAGAAACTGAAAAGCATTTCAGACCCAGCAGTCACTGGGGAAGTGAGGAGTGGAGGTGAAATAAGACACCAAGTTGCCCGGACAACAATCCTTAGTTACATTTAGTGATTTAGTTATATGTAATGTTTTAAAGCAGGTAATGCCCAGGACTTCAGAAAGCAATTGGTACAGCTGACAGAAAAGGCCTCATTAAAGCTGTCATATGAAGCTTTACCAATCAAACCTATCCAGGTAAAGAAACTCCCTGGGACAGATAAAGGAGTTTCTTTAAGTGCCATTGGTCAGTTAGAGACCTGTGGGAGGACCTAGCTTTGGCAAAATTGGACACTTGGGAAAGTATCTGAATATTCGTGTCATGGACAGAAAGTCGCAGGCTCAGCCTTTCCTGGTTCCACGAGCAGAAACCAGAACCAGAGAGGTTGGATCCTTAGACTGAAGCTCAGAAAAGTTGTACCCATTGAACTGGATGGGCTTCTGAGCATTTCCATGAATTCTGCAGAGTAGAGCTCATCCCCATGAAGGTCACATGAGCCAAAAATGACACAGATATGTTATCTTGACTGCAGAGACAAAGTAGCAGTATAAGAAACCAGTACTTGCCCTTTCACGCAGAACTGCCTAAGGAGGCAGTTATTAGCATTTGCAGCTACAAAGAGTAAAGTTGATCAACTATTAGTCAGGAGCTCAGACATGATACTGAACTGTTTCATATGAAGTCCAAGAAGTCATTGGAGTGGACACTAAAACAAACCCTTGAAAGGTCAGAAAACTGACCTAACTGTGATGTTAGTGACAAAAAGCTTGCTTCCAACAGCAGATTTGGTGACTTCAGTGTGACTCCCCATCAGAAAGACATTGCAGGATTGGGCCCACGTAAGACACTTTATAAGTTCTTCACTGCTGACGGTGATTATATCTCATCTGAATTATTTTTGCATGCACAAAGAACTTGCCCAATACAAATAAAATGCGAGATCAGCACTCACTTATTATCAAACTTACCCTTTCCCGAGCACGCTGGATCTTCTCTCTGTCATGGCTGAGGTTTTCAAGCATCTCCTGTCCAATCTGCTCTGCATTAAAAAATGAAAATGTAAATCATGAAAAATACAGCTTGTGACTGTAAGGCCTCAAAATGCCAAGTCATATTGTAAGAACAGCATTAAATACATTTAGTAGCCTAATCACTCCTCCTAAGTGCAAAGAGAAAGACACCATTATACTGAATTTAGGTTTTTCAAGCAACATAAAACTGAAGGAGCAAACCAAACCAGAAGCTGTTTCCTTGCAATCTCTTGAGGTTGTCTAGGCCTTGGGAATTGATGCTGACCTTTGGTCTGTGAAACAAAGGCAAGAAGACTTTCAGAGCTGCTCTTAGTGCGGGCTGCTCATACTTACTATAAATTCCTTAAGCCCCTCCTTGTCTTAGAAAGGAAGGCAGAAAGCCTTTGCTAAACCACTAGCCTTATACGTCTAAAGACACTGAGAACTCATATGAGAGGAAAACCACACTCTGTAACTCTCAGCATTTGCCACTGATGCTTAAATCAAAGCTTTTTCAGGCTAAGCCCAGTTACTGGTGTCTACTTTGGTCCATCATGGACTATTTCTGGCAAGTTCAGAGAAATGCTGTAATCTCCTGGTGTTTTTAATAGTAGACATAGACATTAATTTATAGTCATCACCGTTTGTTTACACAGGGGTTGTTTGCTTCCGAAGCTCTCGCTGAACCAAAGGTTGCAAAATTATAGCGGAGAGGCCTCAAGATACGGTACAAAGAAAACATGAGATGCCAAAACTTTATTCTTCAAACAGCTTCAGTCAAATGCTTCTCTAACACTGAAATATTAGCAGCAAGTATAGAGAAGAGATTTTAATCTTCAAAGCTCTATAGAAACATTAAGAAACCCTCCCTGTATTTCCCTGAAGGAGAAAAATAAGTTTAATCATTCCCATTTTACAGATGGGGAAAAAGACAGAAGGAGCTGGAGCAGCTGTAGCTTGCCCCAGGACACACAGCACGTGTGAGACAACCAGCATTTCTGTGCACATTCAGTTAGGTAACTTAACAGGCTTACCAGAGACACTCACCAAAACAGTAAAACTACAAAAACATGACTTTTTTTTTCTTTTTATAAACAACAAAAAACATGCCCTGCTTTTGTTCTGGTAAGTTAGTGGGATTTTAAAATGTCATTATTTGTGGAGCCTCAAGAAAATGAACCACTGAAAATTCACCATTATGTTAGTAAACATGACTATGATTTATTTTTTCTTTAACAGATACAGTCCATTTTCAGGAAACAATCCAAAGCAGAATCATCTCAAACTTTTAAAGTTTGAGACAAGCAATTCTTTTTTTAAAACCCATTTAACACAAGGCACACAGTCTGCCAGATAAAGTCTAAGGAAATTCATTACATATATATTTCTCTATCAGTTGCCAAGTACAGTACAAGTAAGATAAATATTTCCTCTGACCACAAATTGACATCCTCATTATACTATCTTGTCCCTCTTGGCTTGCTGCTCTTTACTTTTAGCTGTATATACAATGCCTCCCAAAGGTGAAATGTGGTAAGATACATGGTTATGGAGTTAAAAAGGCTGCACGGTGCAGTACATCTACAGGAATGGCAGCCTAAGAAAGCGATTCACGAGAGCTTTGCCTATGTTTGCATGTCAAAGGACTTACTGGATGAAACTGTACTGAGCTTTTCCTCATCAAAGCACTCAACATACTGTAATACACAAACAGATACATGTGTTCAATGTAATCCAGGGGAGGAAAAAACAAAGCAAAATCTCTCAAAAAGAGAAGGAAAAAAATCAACAAATTACTAACCTAGTAGCATGAGGTGAAACGATAATAAGCGTATTTATTGCTAAAAATTATACATATGTTTGCAG